>NC_056731.1:1183001866-1183074366 GCF_019279795.1 Protopterus annectens | reverse complement strand
TCCCTTATCTATAGCCCGAGTAACTGTCTCGAAGAAATCCACCAGGTTCAGGAGGCATGATCTGCCCTTGACGAAACCGAACTGTGTGGGGTCCAGCAACTGGAGGTTCCCAATCTCCATTTATGAGTTCCATAATGATTCGCTCCATAGCCTTACAGATCAGACTGGTCAGTCTTATTGGTCGGTAGTTCCCAGGGTCAGTTGTGGCCCCACCCTTGTGTAGCGGGACCACCATTGCCGTGCGCCATTCTATGGGCATATATCCTGTGGAGAGGCTGAGACTGAACAGGGTATTAAGATGCGGGGTTAATTCCTTTTGGAGCTCGCGTATGACACAGCCTGGGACACAATCTGGTCCTATGGAGGCAGTGTTTTTAGCTTTAGATAGAGCTTTGTTAACCAACGTATCGGTAATAATTGGACTTGCACAATCCCCTAGAATGGTAATAGGCCCTGTAGGTGGTGAAGGGGGGGGGGGATTTGCACTGAACCTGTCAGCCAAGATGTTCGCAATGTCAGAAGGGTCAGTGTATTTTGTTCCATTTTGTACTAGCTCAGAACAGACCTGAGCATTGCCATTTAGGTTTTTGACATAGCCATAGAAGGCCTTATGGTTATCCTTGGCATTCTTGGCAACTTTCTTTTCAAAATTAGCTTTAGTTGACTTGATGAGGGCCCTCAATTTCTTACTAATGCTGATCAGGTATGATTTTTCTACTTGAGATTGGGCCTTTTTTTGTATAAGTCTCCTCCTTTTATTGTAAAGTTTGCTTATGGCTGTGATCCAACAGAATGGTTTCTTCTTGCTTGAGGAAGGAGTCTTGGTTTTATTTGGGATAGCACGGTCCATACAATCCTGAAGATGCATATAGAGTACCTTGGTGTAGGATTCCGCATACTGGATATCATTATCCTTCTGCAAGGGAATAATGAAGCTTTCCACTTCGCATGCAAGTAGTTTGAAGTTGGCTTTGGAAAAGTTTTTGACTATGATTTCTTTGATTGGGGGAGGTGGAGGAGTAAGGATGTCCAGGGTTATCAGTTTGTGGTCGGATCTGACCAAGGAGGTGGTGATAACGGGTGTGGTACAATGGGCGCCCATATTTGTGATGATTAAATCCAATATGTTGACCCCTCTAGTGGGGAAACATACTAGTTGTTCAAGGGCATTTGAATTTATAAATTCTATGAATCGCTGAACATAGGAGTTGGAACATTGGTCGTTCACCCAGTCTATACCAGGGTAGTTGAAATCACCCAAGATTATGGTGTTGGGTAGGACCTTTATATTTTCCAATGTCTCAAGGAATGCAGAGTGAGCATCTTGGGACATGGTGGGCAATCTATAACTGGCTACGACTTGAAATGTGGTTTTGCCTGCTGATAGCTGCGCATGGATGATCTCTGGGGCATCATGCTGCGCTACTAACCTGGAGATATGGGTATCCTTGATGAATATGGATACACCTCCACCCTTTGTACTGCGATCCGGTAACTGAGGCCGGAAGGTATGATATGAATTGCAACCTGGCAGTGCTGGGATGCTCTCGAGCCTTGAACCAGGATTCCGTCACTGCACAAACATTGATTTTCTCCATGTTGAGGAGAGCCTCGAGTGCGTGCATTCTGAGGTTGAGACTTCTGGCGTTGAGTAGCATTACCCTTAGTTTTTGGTTACCTGTGCTGGTTACGGTGGTTGGTTTGTCCTTTGAGCCTTGCCTAAAAAAGGCACTATGGGGACAGCAAGAGCCTTGGCCAGTATTCGAAAACCTAGGGGTGACAGGTGCAACCCATCTCTGGCAAAACAACGAGTCTATTATGTCATCCCAGGCAGACAGACACTGGATCCCTTTAGAATGACACCAGAAGCTTAGCCAATTGTTGAAATTGATCATTTTGTCTTTGTATTGTGGTATCATTCTAGGTGAAGGTAGTATGCTACTCAAGGTCAGGGTCATACCAGCTTGGGCTACATGATCAGAGAGCTCCTCAATGTCTCTTTTCATGTAGTCCAGGGAGGTACGTCTTAGATCATTCACACCAACATGTACAATGACAGCGTCATACTTGTACTTGTTCTGGAGTGACCCAAGTGCCTGTGTTATATGGCCGATCCGAGCACCTGACAGGCAGCTGACAGTAACCTTCTCCTTGTTCAGCCTGGTGAATGGAACATCCATGTGCCTTACTATAGTCTCTCCTATTACTAGCGTGTTAGGTATGGTGTTTTGCCTTAAGGGCCGTTGTCAGGCACACTGCTGAGGTGAATTATGTGTTTTCTGGCTTGTATTTGGGGGTGCAGGTTGCTTGCTTGTCTGCTTTGGAGGGCACTGTTTCTTTTTCAGATTGGTACCTAGTGCCTCCAAATATGTTTTTGTGTATTTATGTGTATGTTTTGCCGGTGCTTGTTTTGTAGATTCGTGTGAGACAGGTGGTGATATATATCTATCAAAAGCTCATCAAGCCCAATTACGTGAAAGTGCACTTTCGCGACTACCGGTTCAATGAACCTGTAGTATTAAAAAAAAAAAAACACTACAAAGTAATTTATGCAGGGGGGCAACTAACTCTGAGATCGTACTACAGTGGGGAAATGGGTATATTCCTGTATCCCCACTGTAGCATGATGCGGTGCTGAAGGTTTTTTTTTTTTTTATATTACCGGTTCGTTTAAGTGCACTTTCATGTAAATGGGTTCATACTATTTTTCTTTTCAAAAGGATGAGCTTTCGATTAGAAAAAGTAGACCCATATATATATACATATATAAGCATGTACATAAATATGCACATCCATATAATATTGCCATGACCTGTTTTTTTTTTTTTACATATCTAATAATCATGAAGTGAATTTGATTTTCCTCTACAACTGATTCAACACTTTTTGGGGCCAGTGAGTCATGCTAAAGCTAAAGACTAGAGACTAGAATATGAACCAAAGAGAAGGCAACAGATGCAAAAAAATGTTTCTCAAAGTGAAGGTATGAGGAAGCAGCTGTGTTTAAAAGCAAAATGCAAAAGGGAATGACATGAAAATTCTTGAATGACAATTCATATTGCTTGTTGGGTACCACTGCATAGGCCTGAGAGCAGCAATTTGAAATGCATAACTATGGTTATTAGATAGCAATTTTCTACTTCTGGGAAAACAACAGCATAGATTCATAGATTAGTACTAAGCTAACTGCCCTTGCGAGCCATTTTAAGCCTAGCCAATTATCTCTTGTGAGACTCAAACCCTGCACCTTGTGTTTATACGGCAAACACCTTAACCATTAGGCCACCCTCGTAACCCTAACAGCAGTTCCATGATCTCTCAGTCTGTGATATAACTTATGGGGGGACGGTTTATGTATGTATGTATGTATGTACGTGTGTGTGTGTGTGTATAGCTATCTCCAAGAGTTGATGGAATGCATTTGAAACAGTTATTTCTTTCACTTTCATCACGGTCATCAGAAGGATTTACAGAAGGCTGGTATTTTTGCTTGTGGTCGGGAAGTAAACTGTTTGAAGGCAAAAGGCAACTAACTCCATGATCACTGTTAAATGATTACTAATATGGTTTTGTCAGAGGACTAGATTGTGCAATCTGAAAGTAACAGGTTCAGATGCGTGCACGTGGACATATTTTCCACTTTCTTTACAATCAGACATTACAGAATACAAAGTGGCCAATATTGGTGGAATGTAGGCTACATGTAACACAAAGCATGATTAAATGATATTGTTAAATGAAATGACTGACCTGTATTATAGTACGAGTGTGTGGTAGCAAGTTGAAGTAAATTACTATGACCATTATATTTGCAGTCAAAGGTTTTACACTCAGTCAGAAAGGACATTTTCTACTGGGGCAGTGCATCTGAAAGCAGATTAAGCTAGTGTTTACTGGACTTTATAAATGTAATTAAGACACAACCCATGTTTTGGCTTTCAATTTATATTATCATTTTATGGTCATCTCTAACACAAAAAAAAAGCTTCAGATGTACTTCAAAACAAACATGTTTGCTTTTCCTCAAAAAAGGAATGTGGTAAATGAAAACTACTCTACTTTTATAACAAGGACTAAATGGCTACTTTTTTTTTTTGAAAGTGATGAACTTTAAACGTTAATACAGAAAAAAAAAATAAAAGAGGTAAGTCAAGAGGAAAAGTACAGTTTTGTACCTACCATAAATGTAGATGTTCGAGGATTCCATTGCTGCAGTCCTAACAATTGGGTATAGTCCGCATCCAGTCGGCCCGAATACCAGAGTATAAGGCTGACGTCGGTCATGGCGCATTAGACTGACGTCAGTACGTCAGGGTACTAATGCGCATGACCGGCGTCCTATCCTCAGTCTTTTCTTGCCCCAGATGTCAGAAGACCCTAAAAGGACAAGGCCCAAAAGCCTGCACCAAAACATGAACAATATATACAAAATATAAGCAGGTAAGCTCACCTACACTACCACCCCTAAACACAGAGGGGAAGGAGGGAGGGTGGACTGCAGCAATGGAATCCTCTAACATCTACATTTATGGTAGGTACAAAACTGTACTATGTTCTTCGCCTTCCATTGCTGCAGTCCTAACAATTGGGTAGAATCCCAAAGCAGAGGTAAGGGAGGCTGGCAAATCATAAAGAAGCAGGAGCTGACAACATGCCTTGCAAAACAGCTGTGGCAAAACCAGCCCTAGACTTAGAGTAGATAGGAAGGTGATAATGCTTAGAGAAAGTATGCACTGAACTCCAAGTAGCTGCTTCAAAATATCCTTAGTTGCCACCCCGTAGAAATGCTGTTGAAGTGGCAGTAGCCCTAGTGGAATGAGGCCTAATCCCAGCTGGAACCTCCTTGCCATGATGGGAATAACAAAATGCAATGCAAAAGCCAATCCACCTAGAAATAGTTTGTTTTGACACAGGCTTGCCCTGCGAACTCAAAGCAAAAGAAACAAACAACTGCTGAGACTGTCTAAAATCCTTAGTCCTGCTTAAGTAATAACGCAATTGCCTGTGTACATCTAAAGTATGCAAAATCTTTTCCCCTTTATTCTGGGGTCTGCATAAAAAGTAGGCAAATGAATAGTCTGGTTTAAAGCCACACTAGAAACCACCTTAGGCATAAAGGAAGGATTAGTGCGTAATGATACCCTATCCTTATGGAAAATCAAAAGGGCTCGACTGCCATAAGGGCCTGCAACTCAGACACCCTTCTTGCAGAAGTAATAGCCAACAAAAAGCAGTCTTCCATGACAAATATTTCAATTCAGCAGTAGCCGCAGGCTCAAAGGTTGTAGAGTAAGTTTTCCAACACAAAATTGAGATCCCAAGCAGGAGTAGGAGCTCATTGGGGTCTTATATTCTTGCCCCTCTAAGAAACTGCTTGAACAAAGGATGTGAAAACAAAGGTGGGTCACAATCATAGTGAGCTGAAATTGCTGCAGCATGAATCTTAATAGAAGAGAAGGACAAACCTTTGTCCAATAACTCAGTAAGATATTGAAGAGCCACACTCAAATTAGGCTCAGAAATCTCCAAATTCCTTGCTGCACTCCAAAATAAAAATCTCTTCCATTTTGCTGCGTACACTCTCCTTGTACTAGGTCGTCTAGCTTCCATAATCACATTTAAAACTTGTTGAGGAAGTTGAGACCTGCTGTGTTTCAACACAGAATATGCCAGGCTGTTAGATGAAGAGAGTGAAGCTTGACATTGAGCAGATGACCGTCCTCTTGAGATAACAGATGAGGAATCAGAGGTAAAGGCCATGGAGGCTTCTTTACCAGACTCCGTAGTAGTGGGTACCAGTGTTGCCGAGGCCAATCTGGAGCTATCAAAATCATCCTTGGCCTGTCTTGTCTGACCTTTAATAGCACCTTTGGAAGAAGAGGCAGAGGTGGAAAGGCATACACATGAAGATTTTCCCAACTGAAAGACAGAGCATCCACTTTCCAAGCTGTGTGATGAAACCCCTTTGTGCAATACTTTGGCAGCTGGTGGTTTAGTGGAGAAGCGAACAGATCTATGTCTGGAGTTCCCCATGACACTGTCAATGTCTGAAATACATGAAGATCCAGTTTCCACTCGTGGGGATCCATGATTCGTCTGCTTAACACATCTGCTAAGGAGTTCTGTGCTCCTGGCAGAAACCTTGCCTGAAGAGTTAGTTGCAAGCTTAGCAATCTCCCATAAAATCATTGCTTGCCTGCATAGAGGATAAGAATGTGTTCCCCTTGCTTGTTGATGTACCACATGACAGTTGTGTTGTCTGTTAGAATCAACACCTGTCCTGGAAGAAGTAACTCCTTGAAAGCCAGTAAAGCGAACTGGACTGCTAACATCTCCTTCATGTTGATATGTAGATGCTGTAGTCTGGCAGGCCACTTGTCTTGTATCCACTTTCCAAGTAGATGAGCTCCCCAAGCAATGTCGAGGCATCTGTCGTTAAAATCTGACTCGCCTCTGGCGGCTCACAGAGAGTCCCTTGTTTAGGTGACATTCCTGAGCCCACCACAAAAATTCCCTTTGAAGGCAAGGTATTATGGGAATGACAGTGTCTAAATCCTGGCAGTGCTGTGTCCATACATTTTGAGATACCATTGTAACTTCCTCATATGCAGTTTGGCATTGGGAAGCACCAGAATACAAGATGCCATGAACCCTAATGCTTGAAGGACTGTCCCTGCAGTCAGCACGGACTGATGAGATAGATGATGGAAGTAAAGTGATAGACTCATTTGTTTGTCCGGGGTTAAAAAGGCCATCTGGGCTGCTGTATTCAGTCTCACACCCAGAAAGCACATGTCTTGAGAGGGTACTAGACTGGACTTTATTTCGTTCACAGAATACCCTAGGCATCTTAGCACTGCTATAACATATTCCAGATGCTGTAGAAGGTCTTCCTTTTCTTGAGCCAGAATCAGGCAGTCGTCTAAGTAAGGATAGATTTGAATTCCTTGTAGCCTGAAGTAAGCTATCACTGGAGCCAGAACCTTGGTGAATACTCTGGGCGCAGTAGATAAGCCAAAGGGCAATGCAGAGAACTGATAATGAGAATCTCCAGCTCGAAACCGCAGATACTTCCTGCAACTTAGCCTGATAGGCACATGAAGGTAAGCTTCCTTGAGATCTAAAGTTACCATCCAGTGATCTTTGCCCAGCAGAGGTAAAAGCTGTTGTAACGTCAACATCTTGAACTTGGGAATGTCCAGATAAGTGTTGAGGAGAGATAAATCCAAAATTGGTCTCCACGTGTTCCCCTTCTTTGGTACTAGGAACATGCGGGAATAAAATCCTAGGCCCCTTTCTGATACAGGGACTGGCTGAATGGCCCCATTTTGAGTAACTGAGAAACTTGCTTGTGAGCCTCTTTTCTTTGTGGAGGAGGAACGTCTGGCATGCCTTTGAAAGGGGGCATTGTATGGAAATAAAACCTGTAACCGTGGTGAATAATGTCCAACACCCATCTGTCTTGAGTAATTAAATCCCAATTGTCTTTGAAAAGAGACAGTCGTCCTCCCAAAGGAGCTGCCAGACGAGAATCTACTGGCAGCTGAAAAGGCAGGTCATTGGGTCTGCTTACGAAAGGACTGACCCCTGCCCTCACTAGAAGTCTGAGCAGGTGAACTCCCTGTTCTAGACCTAAAAGAACCTTGAGCCCTGCCCCTACCACGTCTAGACCTACCCCTAGACTGGGAGTCATAAGCAGGATAAGTCCACCCCTTAGCAGGCCAATTTCTACTAAACTTGGTGGCTGTACCTGCAAAAAATTCTTAACAGTTTGCATAGATCTAGCTTTGTCCTCCATTTTCTTTAAAACTGCTTCCACAGGCGAACCAAACAAAACATCAGACTGTAAAGGTGCATCCAAAATCCTTGTCTTAACATGCTCAGCCAAATTCTGATCCCTTAACCAGGCATGCCTGCGAAGAACAGAACTAGTGGCAGCCACCCTCGAGGAGGCCTGCACAGCATCAAAGCCACATTGCAAAGAATGCTTGCCCACTTGTTCAGACACATAAACCAAATCCAGCAACTCTTTACACTCAATACCTTCCGCCAAAGCATCCACCTTAGACTTCAATTGAGAAAGGAGATAATTTTGATATTTCAGCATGTGGAACTGACAATTTAATGCTCTCATGGCTAGAGTGGAAGAAGTATACAGTTTCTTACCCCACCTATCCAAAGCCCTAGCCTCCTTGTCAGTGGGAACAGGATTTCTAACCACAGAGGCTTTAACACCTTTAGGCCCCTGAGAAATAGTTTCTGGGTCCGCCCTAGGACTCTTAAACAAATACTTATGAGCTTCAGGCACCCTATAGTACCTATCAGGTTTAACAGGAGCAGGAGGCAAAGAATCAGGGTTCAGGGAAGCCTCTGCAAAAACATCTTCCACCACAGTCAACACAGGAGGTATAGCTAAGGGCCTATGCTGGGGTAAAACAAGAATTCCCTAAGCCTCTTCCTGGAATCAGAGTAATCCTGGCCTTCCCATTTAAAGTGCTCCCTCATGGAATGCAGAGTCTCTGAAAATGAAAAATCCTCAGGAGGAGAAGCCAAGGAGTGGCATCATCCATATCAGAATCAGAATAAGGAGGATACTCCTGTAAATCATCCGCAGAGGACTCAGAAGCCTCTGAACCGTGTTCAAAACTGGCAAACTCGGCTCCACCCTAGGCCTCTTAGCAGGAGGGCCCATAGAACCTCTAATCATAGTAATCAAATCTTCTGCCATTTTAAGCATATGTTTCTTAGGTACAGAACCCGAAAAGCTAGGAGAAGCCCCACTGAAGCTGAAATTGGCCTACCTCTAAAAGAAGCTTTAGCAACAGAAGGAGAGGCTCCAATTACTGTGGGACAAGAGGGAAGAATAGGCCCTTGAGAAGCCCCTTCAGCCTGGCCTGCCTCCTGAGATGGGACATCCTGGAACAGTAAAGTTTCTGCCGGAGACTCCATAGAAACTCCTGGCAAAACCTCTGGCTCCACTGAGCCTCCTAAAGAACCGGCGTCCGGGACTGCGGTTCTTCAACCCTAGGCTTCTGTTTTGTCCTTGCGCTTCCTGGGAAGCGGGCCGGAGCATCCGACGGCATTTTATAATTACAACGTTCCCAAACACTAACCTGGCACAGTCTAACCTCCTCTTAATAGTGCGTTTGTTAAACCTAGCACAAGAGCGGCAACCAACAACGTCGTGCTCAGGCCCTAAACAAGGTATACACAAAGTATGGAAATCCTTATGCGGTATCTGTTTCCCACAAGAAATACAGTTATTCACTTTTTCTGACATCCGGTTAAATACTGAGGCAAGAAAAACCAAAATGTTCCCCAACGGGGTACTTAGCCAACTCTGATTCGGTCTGAAACTCCGGTTTCGGAAATATCTCAGAACGCCAACCTGCACTTGCAAAACTGCTTCTGCATCGGACCACGCGGCAAAAAAGACTGAGGATAGGACGCCGGTCATGCGCATTAGTACCCTGACGTACTGACGTCAGTCTAATGCGCCATGACCGACGTCAGCCTTATACTCTGGTATTCGGGCCGACTGGATGCGGACTATACCCAATTGTTAGGACTGCAGCAATGGAAGACGAAGAACATCGTGACTAGGAAATTATAATTTTACCATTCAGGTTATCTGTTCTACTTTACTTAAAAGTATAACCTAATCTTAAAATACATCCTAAAATCAGTTTATACTAAACATTCATATGCATTGTCCAAAAATGTCAAAATATTTCAGAGATATAGTCTCTTAATGGTATGCAGACATATTTCTTGTGGCATGCCACACTGCCAAGCTTGCCTCATAGTCCATTTCCAAAAGGTCTGAAGTGTCCTTTCTCAGGTTAGTAGTAGACAGCCCGTTTCCAGAATATTTCTTTACTGTGCTGTCATTACATCAGAAGAAAATATTAATCAAGGAAAAAAAACTCAGTTATAACAAGCTACGTCTCAAACACTGTGGCCTGAAACAACCAAAGTGGTGTAGTCAGAATCACTACCCAGCTTCACTTAAGCAACTAATTGAAGAATAAATGAAGTTTGGCAACAAACCAAATTGTCCCGGGACATCTTCATGAGGGGTTAGATTGATATTAGTGGGTGTTAAGTGGAGGCAGGAATGGTCGGGAGGAAATGAGAAGGCTGGGGAGGGGCTTATGTGGTCTAGACAAGGGTAGCTGGGTGAGCAATCACATTTTGGCGTGAACTTGCTCCCCACCCACCCTCCCTTTTTTGATGGTAGGTTGGGGGGATTGGGGTTATTTTATCAGCTGGGGTAGGTGGAGAAGAGGGACAGGCTTGCCCTCTTCTGTTCCTCCTCTGGTGTCTGGATGTTCACTTCAAGGATCTCGGGAAAGGAAAATGAGCAGTTGGAGGAAGCTTGCTGAATAGATAAGCAAGCTGAGGTAAGGATGCTGCTTATTTGGTGGAAGGTAATTCAATGAATGGTGTATGAAGTGAGATGGGACACAGCTTCTTAAGTAAAGTAAGCAAGCAGAGGTATGGACCCTGCTTGTTGGGAAGGGTGAGTAGGTATGCTGCCTTGATTAACATTACAAGGATGGTGCTTCATAAGTAAAGTAAGCGAGCAGAGGTATGGACGCTGCTTACTAATATGCAGGGTGAGTAGGTACGCTGCCCTGATTAATATTACAAGGATGTTATGCTGTGTTTAAAATCAAATATATTATGGTTAGTTGTAATTAATGAATTTGAACAAAGCTATGTTGTGGAAGTTTAGTAAAGGTTGTCAAATGTCATTTGGTGTGATGTATGTTTATTGAAGGAGACCGGGACAATACTCGTATTATAAACTCTCCAACAGAACTTGACATATGGCTAAAAATACCACAACAAAAATGGCATATGGCCTTTTACAGAAAAGTACCAAAAGTACTGGTTTATCTTTACTGATGTGTCATTACATTAAAAATTATCTTTTTCCGCTGCAAAACATCATGACTGACACTACAGCCTGAAGCAGCTAAAGTAGTGGGGATGAATACAGTTGAGAGCTTTAAAACAGTTTGAAATACTGCGCCTCAGGCATTTGTAAGCATGATCATTTGTGTCATAGTCTAGTTGCTTTATACATATTAAGCATTGCTTAATATCACAATAAAAAAAACATATAAAGGATTTTTTGTTAATGTGCAACATGCAATTACTCAGACTTGAAAAAGCCAATATGATGCAGTCAAAATTCAGCACTTTAGCTGCACTGAAATCCATGTGGCCAGAAATTCAATATTGGGTATGCCTTGCACAAGAACTTTCTTGGACAAGCCCTTGACATTTTTATCAGGAATTGTAATATGTGCTTGAATTATATCCTCTTAAGACACAAGCATACACATTCATTTTACTATCAGTATAGTACGGTATATACTCGACAGTGGATATATAGTATTTTTAATCAGGATGAATAATGTGGCACAAGTCCAGGCTACCTTTATCAAATTGTCATTACCAGACATATAAATCATATATGCTTATGCAGAAAAATGAGGCTTTTTTCAATTGTAGCCTTGGCTCAGACACCATCGCCTGAAGAAGTCAAAGCTGTGCCACTGAGCTAAATTCAATTCTTTCAGTGTATAGTTGCAGTCTTGAGGCATTTTCTACCTGACTGCTGTAGAACTCCCAGAATTATTTTGAACTCTCTAATCGGAATTGATACCTGGTTCTATGTACACAGATACCAAACATTATGTTTCAGACTTCACTGTAGCATTTTGATATTCTGCATTGAACTTGGTTTCCATTAGATGGCTGCCTGTTCTTCTGCTTAAGATCCAAAATTATCTTTACTGACCTGTGATTATACTAGCAGTATACATTCTATATCAAGAGAAAGGGGATTTTTTTTTTAACTGTAACATGTCATGGCTAAAATGCCAAGATCTGAAAAAAGCAAAACTGTTGGAGCTGAACTTAGCATGGAAGTGTACTACAGTTTGTCAGTGTGCAATAGCAGCATACTGTGTAGTCTGTAGCTGGACATCTTTCTGAAAGTTCTGTAATAAAACCTGGAAAGACTATCAACACAAGGCCTTTTATACACAAATACCCAATGCACGTAGTTCATAGGCCTTTAACTATTGTATTCTCACATTTTGCATTATACTGCATTGCCGTACAACTTCAAATCAGGATGAAAAGTACAATACTGGTCCGGAATTCATTACCAAGTTTCAAAAGACTGCAAATGCAAGAGAAAATAATGAAAAGCATGGCAAAGGGTAGTTCTTAATTGCAGCTACAAAGTTATGAGCATTTTTTCCACCACTCCTGTTTTTAGTTGGACACAAGGAGCCTGCAGGTACAAGCGATTAAACATAAGGCATCTAAAAGATTACGTTCTGAGTGAAATCTGTAAGGGTCCTTTTTTTGCATTTGTAAACCAAAGAGCCTTTGTTTTCATCAACCTCTCATTTTGCTGAAGACAAGCAGCCTTTAGGTGGAAGCAATCACAAAAGGTCTTAATTTGCTCTTAGTGAAATCTGCAATGTGCAACGTAATTAACTTTAAAAGGGATATGGCAAGTTGTTCAGTGAAATGAAATGTTTGATACTATAGTAAACAGTTAACAGAAGTTGCTGTCTTGTTCAGAAGTATTCTCCTACCCACCCAGCAAAAGCACACCTTATCCCCATACCTAATCCCATGTTTCCCTATTTCAATAATGGCTGTGGAACCCAACATGCCCACTCCAGGGTGGTCCAAATTCATACATCCTCCCGAAAGTTGTTCATGTACAAACTGTGCAAGGACAAATGGGAAAAAGTCCTTATGGGCCATTCAATATGACTTTTTTTGCCCCATTACTTTCAATTTTATTCTGCTTATCCTCTCTCTCTCTTCAGTGCAGGTATGGGCTCCACCATGATTAAGGTGCACCTAGCAACTATTTTTAATTTCCATGAAGGCTTTGACTATCCTTCGCCTAACAAACTGTATGCAAGACCTTTTAAAGGGTAAAGTTTTGCTCTATTCCCTACATAAGGCAACCACCACATCTTGGGAAATTAATTTCATCTGGGAGAAGCAAACTTGACCCCCCCCCCCCTTTGAACCAGTCCTTTTACAGTGGTTAACTTTGTATGTCAGAAAACTTTTTGGTATATATTACTTCAGCTAGGGGAATTTCTGAGCATCAGAATTTGTCCAGAAGATACTCCCCCCAAATATCTGATACATTTCTCCTGAATAGGGATTATTACTCTGAGACTGAAATTATGCCACCACCCATTTGGACTCATAAAAAATGCAACGCATTACACAGAAATAAAGGGATATTCGAGTGTCTTTTGTTACTGAAATCACCAGTTCTTATTACATTCTGCAGCAGAAGATTTTGGCATATTATTCAGAGAAATGTTAGAATATTTCAAATGCTCATATATATATATATATATATATATATATATATATATATATATATATATATGCCTTTTCTGCAAAGTGTCCCCAGTAATCTTACATAACCATTTGATGTTCCAGATTTGCTTCTCAAACATCATGTACATTCCACTGTCTTTAGGGCCGACACCAAGTATATGATGGAATTATATCATTGATGTGGTTTTATGAACTAAGAACCAAAATGAATCTTTTCTCAAAAAAGTGATATTTTCTGACATTTTAAACAATGCATCAAACACACATTTTAACTTTTTATGAAATACAGGCACATATCTAAAATTCTGCTGTCGCCTTTTTCTAATTCCTATTAGTCATCCGTGTGTCTTATTCTGAAAAACATCTAGCGAATATCTTAAAGTAGCTGAGAGTGATTGTCATTTGAAGTCAATTCATAATTCAGGCTAGAATGCCCGTTTTAAATGGATGCAATAATATTTGTAAGAGATTGCTAAAAAAAGTGTCCTTTTCATTTCGCTTCAGAGTAGCAAAGATATCACAAATACATTTTTTGTGACTTCAGGAATAAGAGGTATATGCATTTCTGTAAAAAAATAAATGTTCATGCGTTTTATATGTTGCAGTATACAACTGACAATTATGTTTTCATTAAAATCCAAGATGTAGTCTCTCCTTTGCTATTAAGGATTTTGATAGCAAGCTGGCTGAAAGAGCAAAACCATACAATGTAAGTTGCAGGTGCCTCACTAGAAAGTAAAGTGACCAGCAGTGCCCCTCAGGTCTCAGCGCTGAGGCCTCTCCTCTTTGTTTACTTCTCAGATCTCCAAAAACATATTCAAAATCTGTAGCTAGCTAAATTTGCAGATTATTGTAAATTAAGGTTAAGTCATCAACCTCCAGCAACTAAACCATACACAGTGAACTTACCCTAGTAATTTCTTGGGGTATTTAACACTGGCAGAAAATAAATACTAAGAAATTATACTATCAGTTTTGGTAGACAACCTCTTTTCTTATCACATTGTCTAGATACACTTTCATTTTGTGAAAGTGAATTTATGAACCTAGGTATGCCCCATTTTTTGATCATCCTGTAACAGTTAGCATTTTTTTTTTAATTAGCTTAGCCAACTGCCAATGGAAGATCACCAGCGTCTTAAGTAATCTCTCCCTTGTAATCAGAGTATAATGCTCTTTGGAATGTATCTTACTAAACAATTCAAACAGGAAGACCCCAAATGTTTCTAACCAAAAAGGTCAGAGGCCCAAGTCTGGAAGCTGTCTTTATTTATTTATTCAGTGTTTTATACACTTTTGATGGGAGATCTTGGTTTTGCTTAGCACACATCAGAGACTAGGCTGTCCTGGACCTCCTGTTCCTATGCAAATCCAGTATACCCATTAATACAAGAACCAGGGACCTAAATCTTCCCCTACAGATAAAGAAACCATGTTGGTGGGAAAGGATTATAACCTAGCACTTTGCAAACCTTTCGAATGACTCATTCCATTAAACAAACAAGATGATTGGATGGGTATTCATAAATTAGCTCTGGGATTGATCAGTATGGCAGTCCTGGACAAGGGATGTGCAGCCAGAGGGAGGATACTGAAAATAGGAATGATCATGAGATGCTGTGACCTTGGAATATCTATGAAGGAAAGAAACCACATTGAAGTGATTACTCTAGTAACACTTCCTGAATATTAAAAAAATATACATGTATTCTGGAGATGTAGGGATGCATATACACACAAAAAAATACAAAGCATTTTTTTTCATGTTAAGCAAATGTGCATGCCCTTAAAACAAGATAATAGATGCAGCAAATGTAAAAGTAATTCAGAAAGCATATCCCTGTAAGGTAGTGAAGTATATTATAAATAAATATTCAGCATTTTGGAAACATGTATAGAAACAAAGTAAATTTTCCACATTTATTTCAAACCATTTAAACACTCTGAACCTTTACCTTGACACTATATAGTTACGCTACTGGGCTATTTTTACACCAATTCATATTTCTGAATAAGTACCTTAATACGTATATAAAGCATCATAATTTTGTTTTGAGCACCTGTGCTCTCTACCTCAAAAGGCTTCATTTCCTTTGGTACAACAGCAACCTTGCCTACCACCTGCCTTGGCGTAGCCTGCCTATATGATCTGACATGTGTTCCTGCATATTCCCTCAGGCTCCTCTAACAGATTTTACTTGGGTTAGTCCACCCTTGTAAGGTTTAGATGGATTAGACATACCCTCCGTTTATCTGATCAACTTTTTTCTTGACACCCAAACATTTGACTCTCTGGACAGCTGTTAGGTCTCCATCAGCACTGACTTCCATAGCTTTGGAATGTATGTTTCCCATACAAATATTCATGAAAGCTTTCATGACATTTCTTTAAGCCCCTTCACATCTCTGCACAGTTCTTCGGCTGGCTAATAGAGTGTATTTTTATCTCCTAATTCCATCCATCTCTTCAAATGGTAACCCTCCACTCCATGATGATTGACAGCATTTGGAAGATATCACTGTATAGAAAATGGGCGTTAGAAATACTTAACTCATTAACACCTACATGGTGTGGAATAGCATACCTCTAGTAACCTACACACATCCTTGCCTTCCAAAGCACTTTCTGAAAAATCAAGTTAAAAAAAGCATAACACGAATAAATGTAAACATAAAAATCTGAACGGGTGGCAAGCCATGATTAATTTTTCTACTGCAGGACATTCTAGACTACTGATCTTAGTACCACTTTGATAATTTCTCCTTGCCTTTTCTAATATTGTGCATTATTAGCTGGTAAGTCACTTAGTTCAAGTAGCAAGGAGGCATGCATTGTGTATATGTCTGATAGCATCAAGCTAAAATGTCACTATGGCATTAATTTTTTTTGTTTGTTCACTTTTATCCCAGTTTGACATCAGAGAAGTCCACAGACGTTTGCTATCTTTTGATGGTAAAGGTGAGGAGATGTGTTGTATATGTGTACAAGTTCAAAAATACAATTGCGTCTGTGTTCTTAGACAGGCAGTATTTCCATGTATTATTTAAGTAGCCTCTTAAGCATTTGTATGTTTAGTTTATTGGAAAATTCTATTTTTTGACAGCTTTAAACATTAAACCTTGGACACGATTTATGTTATTTGCTTATAAGGATGAAATATTTCCTTTATGATTTTTTTTTTTAATTCAGGCCATCACTGGATCAAAAGGTTGGAAAAAAACTCTAAAATGCACCTCACATTGAATATCCTGAATCCAGAACATGGCTTAATTCAGTGATTTCACTACAGTCTTGGACAAGAAATGTAGGAGAAAAAACTGATAAGTCATCTAGAGGGGGTGTAATCAATTAATTGCTTTGGGCTAAATGTATTTTCTAGAACAATGGAGCTTTTTATGCCGTTCATGTTTGTATGAAATTTAGTCACGTATATGAAGCTGAGAACACTGAAATGCAAAAAGTATTTCTAAGTATGAAGAACATGAAAAGAAATTGAGGGATGAGTGCATCAGGAAGTGGGGCTATGTAGGACTGAAGTACTACCATTCATGTTTGTTCAGCAGTAACTCCCACCCATACCTCTTCCGGATCTGCCACTGACTGTGATTTGGCAACAATTTGTTGGCCTCCTTGTTCAACCCACCCTTAGTGTGTGTGTGTGTGTGTGTGTGTGCGTGTGTATGTGTATGTGTGTGTGTATATATATATATATATATATATATATATATATATATATATATAAGGGGGTTAACAAAAATTAGAAAATAGTCTGAATCTGATGCAAATGGAAAGTTTGGCAACAGCATATTTTTTTATTTGTTATTTCCAGGCACCCAGGTTTTATGGATGGCTGAGGGCTGGCTAATCATATTTTCCAGCTGTCCCTAATTTTGGAGAATGCGCCTGACTTTGTCTAATATTTTCAGCCTGACCCTCAATTTATTTTAGGTTTCAAACGGCCTTCAAAGTGTAGTGGTTTCCTCTAAGATGAACATTAAAGAAATAGAGACTGGCCTCAGAACATCCCTTGGTCATCCATTATTTTTCTTTAACACCTACCCCCATCTGCTTTTATAACTTACTTGTATATGACTGCATTGACTGCATGTGTGTTATACTTTAAAACATATCGTTTTAATATTTTATGCTGTCCACATATCTTAAACAAAACTTGAGTTGCCTTCAACACTACAAATAGTATGCTTACTCATACAAATTTAAAATAAGTGCATTTGAATGGAAGATGTACAACCAAAGCAAGATACATTTCGGTGGAAAAAAGACATGAAAACTATCCAAACTTACAAAACTCACTGAAGAGAGTTCCACAAGATAACCAGTTATTAACTATCACAAAAACTAGAAAACAAGTTGGGTTTCCAAAGGAGAAATATTTTATGAAAACATATTTATACACACAAGCAAATATCCTGAATGTGTTAGATAACTCGCAAAACAATATCATATACAATCCTCAGTGCATACTGATGTCCAATAATCATAATAGGAAATTTAGTGCAAATCAATAACAAAATCGAGGATTAATAAAAATGCAACATGCAGCTCAGCTGCACTTACTGTCTCAAATTCTTCATCTGTGATGCATTTGAAAGCAGCTGCAATTCGATCTTTCACAAACCAACGCTGAGCTGCTTCATCCCGCCACTTTTTCACACTGATCCGACATAATGCTTCAGAAATGGCAACCTGAGTCTCGTAGTCTGATACAGAAATACAAATTACAACTTATTACAAGGACACTTATCCAGGAATTCGTTTTTAAACATGCATATTTCAGAAAGAACATGTTTTGTAGTAGAGAGCTTTTACTTTTTTAAATAACTGAACAGTTGAGTATAAACTCCACTGTACAATTAATTTATTCTCTGACTTGTTTAATCTCATGCAAGACTGCAGACAGTTGAAGCTTGTCCCGTCACTCATTGGGCACAAAGATGTGAATTAATTTTGAATAGGTTAACAAGCCATCACTTCGAACATATACACAACATACAGCAAGAAAAGGAATTAGTAATTTACCTACAACATATTTTTGGGATGGGAGAGGAAAGTAGACCACCTAGTGAAAGCCCACACAAACATACTGAGGATATGCAGACTCCACACAAAAGGCATTGCCAGCCAAGAAAACTATATCGTAGTGAGGCAACAATGCTATCGACTGCACAAATGCATCAACATTTCGATGTATCAGAGTATGTCAAGCTATATAAACTAATGAACCATGAGTGCTTTCATGACCTGAAGCACTAATGACAAACTAGTCTATCTTTATGTGATATCAGTGTAATGTGGACTCTGCTAACATCAAGATGCCTGTATACTGTACAATAAGGTTTGACATCTGTCTACATATGAATGTCTCAAAACTGCTTTGTCATTAGTCTGCCAAAAATGGAAGACCGGTTTAAATGCAAAATCCAAGTCAACATTCTGAAGTCTTAAGCTTTTTTTTTATTTCAGGTTATGGTTAAGATGATCATGCATGGACTATTAACTTGACTATGAGGAACAGTGTCTAAAAGTTTAATAGATTAAAAGCAGTACTTAACTAAATTCTGATTACATAAACGTTAGACAACACAGTCCTCTGTACATACATTCAGCAATCTCTCTTGCATCTGAACAGAGAAACATTGCTATATTTTGTTAAGAGATACAACTTGTCATTGAAGGTGCTGGGATGGGCATTAAGAATAAATAGGAAAACTGGCATGGATTATAACATTTATCCACTACTTTATAGCAAATCAATGATGTAACCTATGGAAGCTGTAAATCTCTCATTCACTTAATATTACTTTACTTAATTATACTTGGTAATTTATACTTTGTTGACTGAGTTAGTCCCACTATGCGAGTGTCCATTTTCAGTGAAGATTGAACTGAAAATTTACTTTCTAACTGAAAATAAATGTGCATGAAATTGAAAAAAGTTTGATCCCTTGCCACGGTTGGTCAGACAGACATTTGTCATGTATATTATGCAAGTACTTGTTCTCTTAAGACTAATTTTAAAGCCGACTTAAAATTTTCGAAGTTTCTGATTCCCTAATCATTAGGAAAAGACTGTTCTACAATGTTGGTATAGATAGGATGTAAGAAATGCATGGATTGGGACAGGGATTGGATAACTAAATGTGTGAAGGAAAGGTTAATCATGTTTCAAATGCAATTAAGTTGAATGGAAAAAGAGGTACTGTAAGATAATGGGGGGCATCCAAAAGCCTGCTTCTATTTTAGTGCAGAAAGATCCCTGAATTCAGGAATGCAAAATGAAGAGATGCAGTCAATGCAGAAAAACAGATCACACATCTAGGAATGGTTACCCAAGTGTAGGAAATGTAATGATACAACATGAACTGTCCATTAAAACAGGGATAAGGGTAGAGGAAGAAAAACATTTTTCAGATAAAAACAAAGCCTGAGAAAGATGGTGCAGCTATGGATGACAGGCAGGGGAGATGAGGAAAAGAAAGAAACAATGGTGGATAAAGATGTTGTACAGAATATTGAAACCATAAAAGAAACAAATGTGGATCAATTAGTAAAAGAGTGAGTTGGAGAAGAAAAATAAATGTTTCCACCAGAAAGGGTGCCAAAAAAAGAAAAAAGAGAATGTTTCAGTACTATCTGGCAGCAAATGTAAACAGTATTACAAATGAAGTTAGAGGCTTGACAGCAACAAAATGATGTAAAAAACTACAGACAGACATTCATATATTTATTAAATACAACATACATTAGAAGAGGAAAAAGTAGAGCTGCATGCTTAGGCATTAACAGTTAAAAATAATGGATAACATAGCTATACCGGTATGAATGTTAGTATGTGATATAATAAAAAGAGACTAGTAAGACTGTGCAATATTTATACACATTTCAGTATGACAGGGAGGGAACATTCTGAAGAAAAAGCATGCAGTATTGAACATTCCAGTAATTATAATAGACTATAATTGCAGTTTAAGATAAGGAAATAAAACTCAGTAAATTAAAATTATGAACAATGGTTACGTGGTGATTCAATATTAGTTGGGAAAACTGGTCTCATCAGAGAGGTATATTTACAGACGAAAGAAATATTGAAAAAATAAGATGCGCATATATTAAATGAGCTCAAATTTGAAGTAGAAACATAAATGATTTAGAGAAAAAGCATATGAAAGAGAGAAAAAGAACAATTTTTATTCGACATAAAATAATACAAAAATAAAAACGGTTTCTCCATAGTTAGGAAAAGGATTTAAAGTATGAGAAGGAAGACATATGCAACTTATGATGACATTATTGTATATACCCAAGAATAAATTTGTGAAGGCAATTGAGAACTTTGAGATGTATGAGAAATAAGTTGTGTAAGAAAGTATGGAAAGGTAAGAAATAACATACATTTTTTGACATTCCAAGATGACTGCACATAGAGTAACAGCTTAATCCTGGCTCTACCAGTTTGAAAACAAACTTAGCAAAGAAGGCCAGTGGGCCTAGACTTCTTGGTAAATTTCAGTAAGTGCACTGCCTGGATGCCAGGAAGAAAAGAAATAAAAAGGTTCTGGAGGAAAATCATCTGTAAAAGGTGAGAAAGAAGCACAGACTGAGAGGAGTACTGCAGTGGTTCAGCCTTCTGGGATGATAAAGCAATAATTATACTTGTGAAACATGACAGAACAGGAAAATCTGAAAATAGTGAACTTCCTTAGACTTTGTTAAGCTCATGGGGAACTTTTATACCCTGATTCATGCTATTAATGGTTGGAGAATAAAATCAGTTACCTGTAAACAAAAAATGTGGGATTACAAAGCAATAATTATACTTGAGACATGGCATAACAACAGGATTTGGAAATAATGGATTTTTGTGGACTTTGCTAAATTTGTAGGGGACTGTAAAGCATAAGCCCTACATTACGTGAGTAAACTTCAGAGAACTACTTTGGAGAGGGAGGGAGAAAGTTAACCAAGTAAAACAAATTTCTTTTTTTTTCTCTTGATGGTAATGTTGCATGATTTTCTTAGCAAGCGAAGTAAAGCTTTTTCATTTTTTAATGTAATGGGGAGACTAATATAAACAGGTGTTTTTTTTTTTTTTACCTGTTCAGTTTTCAGAAATCTAGGCACTGCAATGTGAGGAAAAAAGAGAAAAGAAGGGTCTGATTGACAGAGTATAGCAAAAGAAAAAATAGTGTGCTTTTTCTCATGCTTGCATAGGCAAATAATTGGGTTAACCCTGGGATTCATCTAGCCACAAGCACATTGCAAAACATTTAAATAATACAGAATATTGATTATTATAAGGCTTTTTTTCTGGTAAACAAGATATTCTTAACAGTTTGTTCTGGTTTTCATGTCATTAGAAGACAATCTGATAAAGAGCAATGCCTTGGAGGAAATGGTTACTGAAAGCATGTGTTTTCTAACTGGGAGGGCTATAAAGATGAGACAAAATCAGATAGCATTGTATAAAAGCATAGGCTTATGCATCTCAGCATGAACCTGTGGGTGTGGCTATCATTTTAGAACTTTTTTCCTTTTTATATACATAGTTTTGTGTTGTTATTAAGTTATTAGGTTTTACAGGCGTATTGGGGTGTATTTATGTTTGAGGGTTTTTAATAAAACAAAAAATTCTGCAAGATGTGATATAGGCTTAAATGGAGATGACAAGAAACAACTGTATACAAAATTAACATGACAAATGGTGCATGCATTGAACACAAAAGCTGGAACCATACATTTAACAAAACCGCTGTTGAACATAAATGGTGGGAACAATAATCCCTGAAGAACATGACTCTTTCTATAATGTGTTCATAGGTAGATATTAGGCTATCAGCCCTAGGGCCTATACAAGCCTAGCCATAACGATTCCCTTGCTATTGATTCCCACAAATATATACTTTCCTGGACCCCTGTCTAGCAGAGCTACTGATATGATCCCCAGGGTGAATTTCCTATCTCCCATCCAATTGTCAAGGTTCCTCTTGAAGAGAGCCATTGAGGCGCTCTGCCTGACATGTATAGGCAGCCTGTTCCAGAGTATGGGGAGGTCAGGAACCTATCCCTCCAGCATGTTCTATTCATCATGATGACAAGGGTAAGATCCCTGGAGCATGTGACTCAGAGGGATTGGGATTAGCATGTCCAACAAATCTGGGTTTAACATGGCCTTGTATGTTAGGCAGAGATCGCTTTTGAGTAGGCGATATGTGACAGAGTATAGCTGGAGTTTCTTTAGACGGTCAGCATAAGGCATCTGTTTTAGGCCTGTGATTCTTTTGGTGAGGTATTTCTGCATACTTTCTAGTTGCTGCAGACGTCTTGTGAGGTACATACCAAACAGGACCTTGTATTCTATAAAGGGTCTAATGAGGGATGAGTACAGAGGAACAATCACCTTTTTTCTGGATGAAAAGCCCTTAGTGATGAGGTGTGCCACGTAGAAGGATTTTCTAACTCTTATGGCTATGTGGTTATCGAAGGTGAAACCACTGCTACAATGTGTCCCTAGGTCTCTTATCACACTGTTGTTTAGTGTACTGCCACCTATGTGGTAGTTCACAAGTACAAGTTTTTTCCCAAAGGGGACAACTATACATTTCCTGGCATTTAGCTTGAGCCCATGGCTCTGGCACCAGGCATCTGTGTTTTGAAGTATATCCACATCATTTAGGGATTTAATAATGGCTCGCAGCTTGCAGTCATCTGCAAACTTTGTAAGCCAGAGTCCCTTAGTGTTGGACTGTACTTCAGAGAAGTAGATGCCAAACAAGAGTGGTCCCAGGCCAGAACCCTGCAGTACACCACTTGTCTGCAGCTGGATTTGGAGTTGGCTACTTTGACAGTGTGTATTCGATCAGTAAGCTAGTTTGCAACCCATCGAGTGATATAGGGATTAATGCCCAGCTTAGTAAGTTTATCTGTGATTCCAGAGTGGGGAATAGTGTCAAAAGCCTTTGCGAGGACCAAGTAAGTCTGTGTGAACCACCTTACCCTTGTCCATGACTCTGGAGACTGATTCGAAGAAGTTGATCAGGTTCAGGAGGCAAGACTGGCCCTTCACAAACCCAAATGGGTGGGGTCCAGTGTTTGAAGGTTGCCAATGCCTTTGTTTATAAGTTCCATGATAATACATTTCATGGCCTTGCAGATCAGGCTCGCCAGACAGTAGTTCCCGGGATCCAAAGTGGATCCCCCCTTGTGGAGTGGGATTACTATAGCTGTGCACCATTCTGTGGGCATGAAGCCTGAGGTGAGGCTATGATTAAACATGACACATAGGTGAGGTGCCAGTTAATATTGTAGTTCATGCAGTACACAGCCCGGTATGTCATCTGGTCTGATGGATGCTGTATTCTTGGCTTTGGAGTGTACGTTTTATACCCAAGTGGGCGTGATTACTGGAATTTGGCATTTTTTCAGTATTGAAATGGGCCCTTTAGGGGGCGAGAGGGGGGTGAAGTTGACACAATCTATCTGCCAGGATATTGGCAATATCTTTGGAATCAGTATATCTAGTGCCATTCTGCTGTAGTTCAGAGCAGATCTGAGTATTACCATTTAGATTCTTGACAAAGCTATAGAATGCCTTATGATTGGGCTTTGGAATCTTTGGCAATTTTTTCATAACTAGCTTTGGAAGATGTTATGAGGGATCTCAGCTTTCTACTGAGGCTGGCGAGGGAGTATTTTGAATCCTGGATTCTTCTTTTGCAACAGTTTCTTCCTTCTGTTCTACAGCTTGTTTATGGCAGGGTACCACCAGATTGTCTTTTTTTTTTTTTTTTTTTAAGAGAGGACAGCATCTTGGTTATATTTGGGATGGCTCAGTCCATGCACGAGTGAATGTGCTTGTTCAGCACCTTAGTGTAGGACTCAGAAGATGAACTTCCAGTTCCTATCTGCATGGGTGTCATGATGTTTGTTACTTCTGACTTAAGAAGCATGAAGTTGGTTTTGGAGAAGTTTTTTAAGGATATTTCCTTAAAGGGGGGTGGGAGTGGGATGTGGATGTCAAGGGTGATTAGCTTATGGTCTGATCTGACCAAGGGGGTGACCACTGGTGTGGACTATGGTCTGATCGGACCAAGGGGGTGACCACTGGTGTGGACTATCAATCTTCCATGTTGGTAATGACCAGGTCTAGAATACTGGTACCCATGGTGGGACTATGAATTAGTTGCTCTAGGGCATTGGAATTCATGAATTCCAAGAACCATTGAGCAAAGGTGTTTGGTACAAGAGTAGTTTTTCCAGTTAATGGCAGGGTAGTTGAAATCACCCAGTATTAGGGTGTTTGACTGTATCTTAATATTTTCCAGTATGTTTAGAAAGGTGTAGTGAGAATCTTGGGGTATGGTGGGGGATCTGTAGCAAGCTACAGTTTGTATTGCAGTCTTGCCTAGTGTTAGTTGCACCTGGAGAATTTCAGATGCATTGTGTTGGGCAACTAGCCTGGAGGTGTGAATATCCTTGGTGAATATGGACACTCCTCCAACCTTTAGTGTTTGTCTGGTTTGGTGGATGAAAAGTGTGGCATGAGTTGTAGCCTGGTATTGCAGGGGTGCTCTCTGGAGCTTTGAACCAGGTCTCAGTTACTGCACAGACATCAATGTTCTCCATTTTTAGGAGAGCCTCGAGAGAGTACATCTTGAGGTTTAGACTTGTAGCATTACCTTCAGATTTTGCTTGCCTGTACTTGTTATGGTGGTAGTTTTGTCCTTTGAACCTTGCCTAAAAAAGGCACTATAGGGGTGGCAAGAGCCTTAGCCAGTAACCTGAATCCCAGGGGTGACCGGTGCAAAGCATTGTGGTTTGTCGATCATGTTGTCCCAGGCAGACAGATACTGGGTCCCCTTTGAATGACACCAGAAGCTTAGCCAATTACCAAAATCATTTTGTCCTTATACTGTGGTATCATTCTGGGCGATGGCAGGATGCTGCTCAGGGCTAGGGTCATACCTGCCTGGGCTACATGATCCAAGAGCTCTTCCATGTCTCTTCATGTAGTGCAGGGAGGTACATTTCAAGTCATTCACTCCAGCATGGACAATGACAGAGTCATATTTGTACTTGTTGTGGAGTGACTTGAGTGCATGTGTTATGGGGCAGATGCTGGCACCTGACAGGCAACTAACTAATTTTCTCCTTGGTCAGCCTGGTGAGTGGGATATCAGTGTGCCTGACTACAGAGTCAGCCATGACTAAAGTGTTGGCTACGTTGTCTTGCCTTAGGGGATGCTGTTGGGTGGCACACTGGTGTTGTGAGCTATGTGACGTTTTGGTTGTGTTTGTGGGTGGTGTTTGTTTGTGTTTCAGCTTTGGCGGTCCTTGTTGCTTGGGCAGGTTAATGTTAAGAGCCTCCACACAAGTGGGTTTTGTGTTAATATTTGTGGGTTTTGAAGGACCGTGTGTTGTTTGAGGTGTTGTGTGTGTGTCTCCTCTAGACTGTCTAGCACAATCTTGGCTGGACAGAGCTTTGCTTCCAGTTGGGCTATGTAACTGCATCTCTCACAGGTTGTAGTGTTTGGTGGTAGAAGGAGAGGGTTGTCTGTGCACATGAGGCAATTGCTGCATTGACCCAGTATGCCCAGATTCACCAGGTGGACAGGAGAAGTCACCCGAAGCTGACCCTTGGGCATGCCTGGTTAGGTGCTTTCTTTGTGTAGTTTAAACATTAATGGTCTCACAGATAAATACAAAAAAGAAAGAATAGTGAATTATATTAAAAATGTAGAGTAAAGGTAGCTATGCTCCAGGAGAGACACTTGAACATGTGAATTTGATAAAGAAAGGTTTCCAAGATGGTTATTCAGCAGAATATCTGGAACAAAGGAAGAGAGAGTACTTATGTTAATTGCAAGAGAAGTTTGACAGTAATAGAAGAAAATATATAAAAGACAATAAATGAAGATTTATAGTATTAAGGGGCTACTTGCAAGGGAGATGGATTACACTGGTATGCATTTATATTCTACCAAAAACTGCTATAATGGAACTTAAATTCTGGGAGAAATAATCAACTTTCAGCAAGGAATATTACCTTATAGGTGGGGACTAGAATTTGATTTGCAACAGTGAAGATGTAACTGTGAGGCCCAGAAGGAAAAATATAACAATGGATAGATTTTTAAAAAAATTTATGAAAACATTTGGCAAGGAAGATATGAATGCAGTACTAGGAGTTCGGAGTGAATTTATATTCTATTCTCCAAGATACAAAAACTGGGCTATGCTAGACAGAATATACACTTCACAGGAACATGTGCATTTTATTGAAGGTCTTGATATGCACCCAAAAACTATTTCAGATCATGCACCAATAACAATTAAAATAAAAATACAGGGTAATGAAATAAAAATGAGACACTGATGCTTTCCCACCTATCTGTTGAAAAGACATGAATTTAAGGAATGGGTAGTGGAAATTATTCAGAAACTATTATAGAAGATAAAAATTTCTTCTGAAAATATAGCTAAGGAGTGGAATAAAATTAAAGTGGAATTTAAAAATAGGGTGGAAATAAAATAAAGGCATATATGGTTAAAAAGTAACAAGAATTACTTGAGGGGCTGACAAATCTGCAAAACATGGGGAATCTCACAGAAGAGGAGCAACTGCAGAAAGCTTAACAGAAAATAAGGGATTACCTCGAAAATGTGCAAGAGTTTTAAGAGATTGCTGTTAAGCAACTGCTTTTTGATAATAACCTTACAGCACAAAAACATTTTGCAGAACGACTCATGCAACAGAAGATGGAAAGGGCTGTCACCAAGCTTAGGGAGCCTATAACAAGGAGAACAAGGGATCCTGTAGAAGTGTTGGTAATACTCTGAAAATTCTATAAAAGTCTGTATAAAGCAGAGATATGGAAATCAAGAAAAGGTATAAAGAAAAATGTGTATGGAAGAATTAAATATGCCCAGGCTAGAGGTAGAGGAGGCCGAATTACTAACAGGATAGTAGGAGACAAGATAAAAATGGTGATTTATAACCAATCTATAGGAAAGTCCCCAGGAATAAATGGTATTCCTGTGGAGGTTTGGAAGCTAGGATGGGGAAAAACTGAAAGATCTGGAAGGTTTTATTATTTTAAGAGGAGGAGAAAGTGGTAGTAGCTATAAAACCTAAAAACGGTAAAGATACAGCTTCATACAGGCCCATGTCGATATTAAATCTGGATTATAAAGCGTTTGCATCTACAATGGCAAAACGAATGGCAAAGTGATGCCAAAATTGATAGATATGGATCAATGTGGTTTTGTGCTGGGGAGGCAAACACTTGACAACATTAATAGAACACTGATGATCCAAAGGGAAACAGATTGTAAGAAAATACCACTGTTATTGGTGGGTCTTGATGCAGAGAAAGGATTTGACAGAGTGAGCCGGGACTTGATGAAAAGAGCAATGGAAGCATTTTCATTCCCTGAAATAATTATAAGGTTGATTAGGAGGATATATGAGGGATCAGAGGCAAACACTGAAGTGGGTGGGGTCCTCTGTGATCATCTCTGCTTGAGCAGGGGAACTAGGCAGGAGTGTCCTCGCTCCCTTTTTTTGTTTGCATTATATTTAGAACAACTGGCAAAGAAAATAAGGGAATATAGTTGGCATGGTAGTCAAAAGATGATGGCTCTATTTGCAGATAACTATTTTATACCTGGCAAAACCATAAAGGGACATTACAGTGCTGTGGAACATATTGGGGCAATTTCAAACCTTTTAGGGATACAAAATTAATGAAGCTGAAACAAAAGCAATATTGGTAAATTATGTACCCACATAAGAATTGGTTCAGCAATATCAATACTTATTGTGGACATGATAAAATGAAGTATTTAGGAGTAAGGATTAAAAAGATACTGATGCATCAGCTTAAGATATGTGGGAAGAGATGAAACAAAAGATAATATAAAAATTGAAAAAAAAGGAAGCTCTGTTATATGGATATTGATAGCAAGATACAAGCAGTTAAAATGTTTTTAGTCCCTTTAGTCTTACATATACAGGTCAGGCATATTTTTATCAAACAGAGGAGAAGTTATGGATAGTAATTAATAGAGTTGAAGGATTTTATCTGGGAAGGGAAGACGGGTTAGGAAGAACTGGGAATAGAGATTGGATAAGCAATTCATAAAGAAACAATGGGTGGATATATGTTATGTTTCCCAAATATGCAACAAAAATTAGAAGATTTAGGATCTTTGCCTGAAAGTGTTTACATAGATATTTTTATACCCCAAGCAGGCTCCAAATAATCTTTCCTCAGGTAGACACAAATGTTGGAGATGTAATGGGGAAGAAAGAGGTAACTGGGAACGGGTCTACTAGACATGATCGAAATTGCAGAAAGCCGAAACCCATATTGCCGAGACCATATGTTCGACTTCCGCAATTTCGAACATGTAAAGAAAAAGAAAAAAAAACAGTAACTCACTTTCTAAGTGTTAGAAGGGGAGCTACTCCCCCCTGCACCCCCACACCCCCAGTAACTTTAATATACCAACCCACAGATCGCACTACAGTGCGGAAATGGAAATCTTTCCATTCCGCACTGCACAGAGATGTCCATTTCACATGGTCGGGATTTCAATAGTAGGACATATGGTCTCGGCCATATGGGTTTCGATTTTGTGGCATTTCGACCTTGTGTAGGGGACCTCTGGGAACATACATTTGTGAGTGTAATGAGTTTAAGGAGTGTAATGAGTTGGCTGACTTTAACGATTCCTTGCAGACTGCTCTGTCAGACATGTTGGGTGAGCAAATTGGAATGACTAGGGAAGATTTTTGGGGGGGCTATGATACAGAGTTGGAATTGCCTAGACGTAGTAAGGCCTTGCTGAGTCTAATTATGATGGCTACCAAAAAAGCAATAACTAAAAAATAGAAATCAAAGTCTAAACCAACCCTACTAAAAGTAACAAAGATAGTAGCAGAGATAAAACAACTGGAACTGGGATCTTTAGAAAAGGGTAGGAGTAAATTATGCAGGAAAACACAGGAAATGTGGGACCACTACATGCAAAAGAGGAACAACATTTAAAAAAAGGCAGGATCTGAATGAGCTATGCAATGGTTGACTGACAATGACTGGATATAGTAAAAGTGATGTACAATGTTTGCAGCTATAGCTGTGTTGTCACGGTTTGTAAGGTATGAACACAACTGAGATTGCGCCCCTATGATTTATTTTCATTTATATAAACACAAGATAATCAAATTATCATGTGTGACACAAACCAAGATGTTTCTTGGGAAAAAAAACAAACATATGGTTAAAAAAATTAGAAAAATAAAAATACATAGGAATTACAAGTAGTAGTAAAAAGGAAAATACAATTCAGCCCCAGGTCCAGATGGTCTAGCATATAACTTTTATCAAGATACGAGTAAAGATGGAAGAATAGTTTTCTGCCATAAATTAACTGAATGGTTAAGAGATGCGATAAAAAGACAAAATATGTCATGGGCTGATAAAATTCATATGTAAAATATGACAGAAACGATAAGAAAGAATTGGAAATCAACAACCTTGGGAAATATTGCAAAAAAGAAAGCAGACAACAGACCTATTAGATGATGGTGTATTTAATATTAAAGGTACGATAGTAAAACCAATGTTAATTTTGGTTTAAAAAAGTGGTACTAGAAGGAAAGAAGAAGCAAAAATAGCAACATGTGATGCTGCAAAACCTTTTGATAGAGTTAGTCATAAGGCAATGTGGAAACGACTTGAAGGATATGGTAAATGTGAAAGAATAATGAAAATTATAAAGGCATGTTATGACAATTGTGGGATAAGGATGATGGTAAATGGGTGAAAAGAAAAAAGCAAAATACAGAGGGGAGTAAAGCAAGGTTCTCTAAGAATGTACTGCTTTGTTTTGTTAATGAATGCTATAAAGCAAAGATATGAGTATGGGTTAAAATGCAACACAGGAGTTGGATAGTGGGAATTAAGTACCAGCATCCACATCATATGCAAATGGCTTGGCTACATTTGCAAAAATAAGATATAGATGATTGAAGCAATAGTAAAAACTCAGATACTAAGTAGAATTGCAATTAAAGCTGAAAATAAAGAATCTGGCAAATAAAAAATGATATAAGAAATATATTGGGTATAAGATTTGGTGAATATGAAAGAATAATGGAAAAATTGAAAGAAAAACTGGAATAAGTAAGAAAACTTGACTGCAAAATGGAAAGTTTCACTCTGTTTTTAAAGAAAGTATGCAAGTTAAATATCTATGTATGAGGTGGTATTTATGTTTGAGTAATATGGAAAGAAATAATGGAACTTTTAATCTAATTTCATTTGCGGTACAAGATTAAATTGTATGAATGTATAATTTATAATGGAAAAGGAGTGTAACACTTGAAAAACTCTCTCGTGTGCCTGACATTTATTCATTTATTCTGGATAATTAAAAAAGTTCATGAAACAAAGCTATGGTAGCAAAAACGCTAAATATGAGATATAAGGCAATATGGAATAAAGAAAGGAAAAGGTAACCAAAAAAGTGAAATAATACATGAATGAAATCAATTTATGGAAATGGATATCAGAAAATGTGATATTAGAAAAAAGAATGGTATAAAAATATAATGGATGATTGTTAATTAATATATCCATGGAAAGAATTAAAGGGAAGTGATATATAAAAGAAGGAAAATATTTGAAAATGCTTATGAAGCAAATGATTTTGTAGATACTACTGTTGGAAAAAGTTACTTTGTACAAAAATTTTAGATAGGAATACAATTGGAATGGGTTTGAAAAAAAAATAAATCTGGAAATGGTTACTTTATGGAAATTGTGGAAAGGAAATCAAAAGTGAAATTGGAATTATGATGCAATTTTGTTTATTGCTGTACAGATGTTATAGAAACGATGTGGAAGTGTATATAACAAAACACAGAGTATGAATATATGTTGAAGAAAATAAAGAGGTGATTATGGAGAAAGGGATGGGAGAGATCATTTTTAATAGGAAATCTGTATTTGTTTATATTGTGATATTTTTCTTTGATATTTCAAATTATGTTAAATGAAGAGTGGGATAATGGAGTTTTAAAGAATGTATAGACTAAATAATGAGAACTTCTGTAAATAGTGCAACTATCTATATAATGTAAATAATGTGAACGATATAAAAGTATCCCCTACTTTTTTGAATAGTGCTACTGGCTTGTACATGCACCTGTGCTCCCACCAACTCAAGCAGACTGGGGCCTCAGTTTAACATTTCATCTGAATGATGACACACGGCAGTGCAGCAACGCAACCCCCCCCCGATAATGCACTGCTATGTCAGCACAGGAAAATTAATACAATGTACAAAAATAAAACATCTTTGCAGACAAAACTTTGGCAAAATGGTTAATTGATCAAAAGTTTAGCACGTCCTTGAGTTTCATTAGTGACTCTTCACAGACTCTCAAGTGAGATTTAAAATTATGATTACATTTTAAGTTTAAAACATCCAAATCAAGTCTGGGATTCAGAATATCTTATAGCTGGCTTAACCACTGTCCTGTGCCAGTACCATGAACTGGCACCCCAGCCCCTCAGCTGTTCGGATGGAGAAAAAAAGCAAGTTACTGTATTAAGCCAATCATCTTCTTATGCCAACTCACATCCACCCATTTCAATAGATGTAGACCTCCTCCTTCCATCATGTAGTCAGCAGGCAGTGACTGGAACTTTCAATCCCATGAAACATCTCAATAACAAAGGGTTTGATACTTACTTCCTCCATACCACTGATTCAAGCAATAATGTACCTGGCTTGTATCCTGTTCTATGGCATCAAATACTCATTGTATACTCCAAGTGTGCAGAGTTTGTTTTTTTCTCTCTATTAGTCTATATTATTAGTGGCTAATTTGCAATGGCCCAGTGGCATGCAGGAATTTAGGCAATTCAACTACTATATAACTGGTAGAAGAGCAATCTGCACTTCAGTCTTCCAGACAGTAGGTATGGAGTCAGTCATGTTTCACGCCAGCCAACTGCTGAAGCAACTAGTCTGGACTCCACTGCCTAAATTCATGTGCTCCCCTGCTGTGTCTTAGCATGCCAAGTATGCATATGCTCACAAGACACAAAAGCACTCTGTTTAAGAATTATACCTTACGATCCCAGCATGTGATGTCTGGGTAAATATACCAATATGACTCATCTTCTGCATTGCTGTCTTCAGTCAGATAGCAACTTCCCACTGAAATTCATCCAGCCATCAAAGTCTTGATACCAGCCCTTCATGCATCCAAATCTTTTGTGCATCAGAGTCCACATTTTCAACATTAAGCACCATATGTCAAGTAAATGCAGACAGTCTATGGGGTATCTAAGACGGAAGGAAACGGATTTGTCTAGTAGACAACACTGAAAATACTCTCCCAAAAAAAGAAATGCTACTTACAGAATGAACACACAGAACAGTGAGTCACAGAGATGACAATCTGTCTCATAATGCAAGTTACAAAGAAAATCCTCAAGGAATGAAATGTGCCTGCAAGCCAACAAAAAATGTAACTGAAGAAAACAAGGAACAGAAACACAACTGGAAGCATAAAGTTTAATAAGGTAAGAGCTTTCACAATGAAGGAGCACTAGTATTTGGTGTGACAGTGCTTACCTCGTTAAACATTTAACATTTTATGCTTCCAGTCGTGTGTCTGTGCCTTGTTTTCTTCAATCATAATACAAGTTGTTCAACCATAGGTGACAAATGACAAGTAGCAAAGCACAGGTTATATCCGCAGCCAACCGCTGTTCTAAAAGTAGGCAATTAATTAATCTAACTGTTCACAGCATGGAGTAAAGATGTCAGAAATGCTACATACCAGCAGGAGACTCATCTGCCGGAGTTTAACTAGTCAGTATGCAATGAAGTAAATAACTTGTCTGCTTTACTTCATTTAAAGTTTTTGTACAAGCAAACTGGCATCAGTGTTGTGCTGACAGGATTATAGCTATACACTCCAATTTCCCTTCAAAGGTGAGGATGAAACCCTATACCTTGTGTCCATGAGGTAAACAATAAGTGTGCGCGTATGAAAAGATGCATGTCAAAGGGGCATTATATTCAGTGACTGTTATAATGAGGGCTTGAGTAAAGGGGGATGATGACATCCTTAGATCTACGTTTACAGTTGAGGCTGGCTAGCACACATGGGTGATGAGTTTTGGGCATCTACCCGGTGTGGAGAATAATGCTGTGGTTACTAGAGAGTAGGATAGACATAACATTAAGTATAAACTAGAATTCCTTTCAAAGCTTAAAAAAAGTTTACAGTGGAAATGCAGATGTTTAGATAAGCGGTCCACCTCATGGTACCGGACAGTGAGAATGAGAAGCATGCTGTGAAGGTACCTATGACACCTCCTTTGCAATCATGTTCAGTGAACATTGAGGACAAATATAGTGTCCAGAACAAGACAGAAGAGGGCAATTTTATCAGTTTTCCTTTGGTTATCTACTGACGTACAAAAGGGGTAAGGCTATATTAGGAAACTACAATGATGAACACTAAAAGGCTGCTCATATTTTAAAAATGTAAAATAATGTTTATACTGGGAAGACGGTTATATAGTTAGGGCATTCCATACAACCTTATTATTCTGCAGAACGGTTTATTGTAGTCTACTGCATACAACTAGATCTCTATATACGGTTTGTGGACATTCTGATGATACTAGATTTCTCTAGGGACTGGACAGTTTTATACAAGATAAGTAGCACTTTTAATCAGAGTTCTGTGCATATAATATGGTATAATCTGCTGAGTCTCAATGTGAGTGAGAATCATTGCCCAAAACTGTAACAATTTTAGGGACTGTTTCTAGGAGAGTAAAATCTAGATGAAACTGCTGAGAGATTGATAGTTATGTTCACATGTATAAAGATAGAAGGACAAAGTTGTTGCTCATCTGAAAAGATTGGAAAATGTCTGTAAAGAGAAGGTGGCTTTTATATGGTATACAAGAATTTTACAAGAAGATAATCACTATACACAAGCATGATTATTTAAGAGACTGCTTTATTACAATATGCATTAACTGGCTCACATAGGAAAAGTTCAATAATTGCTCATGAGCATTTCATGACCTCATTATGATTAAGGGAGGGGATAGCACATTATACAGATGAGCAGAACTTCTGATTGGGGCTCAATATGCAGATGAGGGTATAATCTAGCAAGTTAGATGCAACAGAGTATTTGATCAAGACACAAAATTTAGGATTATATGTATGGAGGTCTTTTTCATTTTGACAGTTTTATGGAACTTGTAACACTGTCTATTATGTAGTTATGAATATGGGAGCAGAAGTCTGCCTTATCAAAGGTTGTTCTTTGCAAACTATTCAGGGGGATTTTTGCATGTTTATGCTACATATACGTAATGCCGAGTATGTTTAGAAACTATGAACACCAAAGGAGTGACAGGCCAAAATGAAACCAGCAACATTTTTTTAATCAATGATATAAGACTTTTTATGTAAGACGAAAGCACTTACTGAATACATTTTTACTGGTTTCATTTTGGCCTGTTCTCCTTTGGTGTTCTTAGTTTGTACTTATGCCTTTGTACATTTAATGGTTTGGTTGGCCCCATGATTCTAATTCTACCTGAAAGTACTTTGAAGGGTATTTTGTTTGATAAAACTGTTTATCTATAAACTGAGTGTGATCCTAGACAGATGGTTAAAAAATATAAGGGATCTTTACAGGTAGTTTGAATACTAGTCTCTATACATGTCAGTGATGTTACTTTTTCCTTCCTGTGTTTACAATAGTATTTTTGATCAATTGAATATAATAATTATATATAGTTTGGCAGTTATTACCTGTCAAGTTGCCTGCTTAACATCTGTTGGTTAAACAAGCTGAATTCTTTGGTATAAACCCCACATCCTTTTTTTTCTACCTCTGACCTGTCTGGATGAGACTTGGTGAGGTATTTAGGTTGCCTCGTGAAGCATAAAATGTATTAACTAATATGGCTGACTGAATCAAGCTATCGTGTGTGTGTTCACTTGATTATTGCTGGAACATTTGATGGGTGTGGACATATTTTGAATTAGTGTTGTTAAAGGCTGGTAGTATTCCCATTGTTTTGGATTTATTAATAACAAGACTGAATGGAACACAATAGCTATCTGAATGTATTATTGTTTGTCCATATACTACCCTTGAGGAATTAAAATACATCTGCTTATTCTAAGTAGAGGTATTAACTTTAGCTGACTGAGCTCCCTGTTATTCAGTGGGATGGATTCATTTATTATCAAGGCAAACGTCAACACTATTGGCTGACAGGCACATTAAACAAGACTGACACTGTGCAAGATTGCTCTGGTTAGCAGGTAAATGAGTGGTGAAAAGGAACTGAAGTCATGATGAGGTAAGCTTGTTTTAACTATTCCTTCCAGCTGATGTTAGATTGGAATTGTGCCAGGACCATCTAAGATAACATTGGATTATGGAGTTATTTTTAGAGTGGTTATACAATCTGAATGAATTTGTCTTCAACATAAAAATAGATGCAGTGCTGGTTTTATGTCATAGTATAGTAGGATGGTTAGCTGTTCTTATACTAACTGAAAATTAGTTACTTTACAAATATGTGCCAAGTATGATGGCTACCAAACATTAATTTGGCCTCATCAATATTATACAGGTTGTGAGGTTAATATGGCCCAAATGGTTTCCTAGGGTTATTAAACATTTTTCCTGAATAACAGGTGGATTAGATTTCTTGAAAATTATATAGGTCTGCTTCTAATTACCGAAATACCACTTACCTCAATCTCACTAGACTGAGACATGTTACCCGTTTAAAATTCCACACTGTGAGGTGTATGGAGAGAAGTCCCCTACATGGGTGGATGGGACATACTTTGGGGTGTTTGTTGAATGTTGGCACCCTACCTCCTTTCCCCGTTTTAAATTCTGGTGATGTGAACATTCAGTGTTGTTGTCTCGATCTAGTGAGATTCGGGAAAGTGGTATTTCAGTAATTAGAAGTTAACCCAGATATACATCTCCGAAGCTCTAACCAAGACCTACTACAAATCTACAAACCCAAGTCTAAATATGGATGCAACATGTACAGCTATCACCCAACTATTGCCTGGAACAGGCTTCCCACTAGAAATCTGGACCCTTACACATCCTAAACAACAAGACACTCACCAAAGAGTACTTTAAAAGTCACTGGTCCTGCCACTGCACTCTCCCTCCTTAAACATCCCCTACTTCTCATACCTTAATCTACTTTCTGCCCTTAACTCACTCTTCTCACTAGCCCTCTCTAATCTTCCTTGGCTACTCTTTCTACTGTCTTCTAAAATCTATTAAGCAAATTGCCTCAGAGAAACATTCTATTGTAAACGTCTTGCCTTCATGCAACTACATCATGATAAAACTGGGTTTTTGTAACCACTTACCCCAAAAAATATACTCATCTTAATGACATATCGCTTTTATACTTCTTGAAATAGTTATGCTATACTCCTGATTACTGACACTGCACAACATCGTATTGCTACTTAATGCCTTGTAATAATCCTGTAACATTGCTGTTTAATGCTAATTTATAATAAAAATTGTATAATATGTTGGAGCTTTTCTCCATGGGCCTCCTCTGAAAAAGGGCTCTTCAGCTCAGTCAGACAATCTCGGTCAACAAATGTAAAATAAATAAATAATAAATAAATATATATATGAGAAACGGTCTCAGTTCTGTTAAACACCATCAAAATGTGTATTTTTCAATATAAAGCAGCATTAAATATGTATTGTTGGGGGGTGGTGGATGAGTCAATGAAAGGTATCCTACCACTGAGCTGTAAGATTACAGGATGCCATGTACTGTATTTATTGTTAGCTAGTGTAAGGAAGTTCATGGTTAAACTAAGTTGTGTTGTATACAGGTTACACAGTAGACTATACCAGTATATTGCTTAATTATTAATCGTAATAATCTGAAACAGTCCTGTGTAGTTTGTGATTTACTGAAGTTTACTGTTATGAGGTATGACTGCAACTGATAGTGAGGAAATCCAGATTTTGTGCGACTGCCACAACTGCTACTATATGTCACAGTAATGATTTCATTGCACTTAGTATTTAGGTGTATATTGTGTGTGTGATTTATTTTCATAGAACTGATTTAATCACTTTGAATTCTGTGGTAATGGACTGAATACCCTTTTCTTTTAGAACTCTTTATTCGCTTGCAGTTAAATATGGATTCCTTAAATGAGTATGCCATTAATGATTTGCTAAAGCAGAAGCATCTTGCACAGTGTACTAAATGCAATGTATATTTAAAGGCAACACCAGATAATGTTGGTCACGAGTGTTTCTCATGTCAAAAGTTGGATGATTTGCTTACGATTAGTATTAGTAAATCAAGACTTATTGATGATAGCACTTGCTTGGAGAAAGTACAGCTGTAAAATCTTACTATAACAGTAGATGTCCTTCTCTTCACTTTTGCAGTATTCTTCACTGAAAAGATCGCCTGACAAGGATAGCCCAACAAATATACCAAGGTCTATTAGGTGTTGTACATCTATAGGTGAAGTATGGCTGCAAATATTCAGAAATGAATTGCCCCAGAAAGAACAAGTACCACCCAAAGACAATGAAGAACATGTACAGTCAGAAGAAAAAAAGTTCAGAAGGGAAAGGAAGGGGGAGATCCTTGGCCAGGAGGGTAACAAAAGACAGGGACAAAAACCATACCAGCGGGAGAAAGTAGGGAAGGACCGGACCGAATACTGCAACAGTGAAGAGCGTTTACACAACTGTACTATGTCCTTCCATATCACTGTTGAGTATTCTTCACTGAAGGGGAGTACAATACCCAAGATAACTTCTGGGAGGAGGAAGGCATAGAATAGCCTGCTACAAACCCAAGCAGAATAGCCCTTGCAAAACCTGCCCTGGCAGCATTCAATTTGTACTACTTAGTAAAAGTAGTAACAGAGGATCAAGTACCAACTTCAAGTACAGAATTGGTGTCCAAACCCTTGGAAAAAACATCAGAAGAGCCAATTGCCTAGTAAATTGTGCCTTTAAAGATGAAGAAAGACATCTTCCACGAAATGAGCAACAAAAGGAAATTATTTAGAGATCCAGGAGAAGATGGTTTGCTTAGAAACGGCTAATCAAAAAGTTGCTCAAAGTTGTCAAAGGGAGATCATGCCTGTTAAACCTGGTAGACTTCTTCGAGACTGTCACCGAGGCCCTGGATGAGGGAAAATCTGTGCAGACAGCTTACCTAGACTTGGCCAAGGGATTTGACACTATCCCCCACTCAGGCATCATTGACAAACTCACCCAACTAGGCATTAATGTAGTAAATAAGATTAGTAAAGTAGAAGTTAAAAAAAAAAAATAGAAGTTGAAGTTATGGAATGCCTGCAAAGTGAAGGATTTGGTGTAGAAGGTCTAACAGGTTACATCACAGCATGATGGAGGTGAGCCCCCAAAGTAAGGAGAAACAAGATCATCAGGAGACATCTGAAGAAGAAATATGGACAGGAAAGAAAGAGAGATTCAGTATGTTGTAATATTTATGCAAAGGAGGAAGCAAAACTAATCAATACAAAATGAGCACCACCAAATATATTTGAAGAGAAATACAGGCAAAGGAATCCAGGCATGGAAAACTTTACAATACAAAAATAAGACAAAGAGGAAAGTAGAAAAGAAGATTAGTAATGAAGAAGTTAAAGAAATAGAAAATGAGGCTATGGAGTACCTGCAAAGTGAGTGATTCAGTATAGAAAATCTAACTCAGAAAACACTACAGCAGAATAGGGCAATAGACACCCAAAGTAATGAGAAACCAGTGGAATGGAAAGCAACATGTCAGTGGACATATGAAGATATTTTGGAGCCTTTCACAGGAAACCAGTATAAACATTCACTTGAAGTTGGACAGCAAGGGAAGGAACAGGAAACTGGCAATTCTGATACAGTTAATGTTGAGGCGTGATAGGCCAGCGAGTACCCATATGCCAGAGCTATCTATGACAGGATGAAACTGAAGAGAATGTGAACTTTCTATAGAATGCCTGTAGGAAATGGAGAACAAAAAGATGTGCCCTCAGTTTAGAAGAAAATGAGCTAAGAGAAGAGTTGTTTGATTTAATAGAGAGAGAGACATATTAAGATCAAAGAAATAGACTGCAGGTGCTGAATAAAATGCAAAAAGTCACAAGTCTGATAAAACAAATGAACACAGTAATTATGACTGTCCACAGAGATCCATGCAACATAATAGAAGTAAACAGGATTGATTACTGTGCAGTTAAATTAATAACACACAAAATTCTACCACAAGAACACATGGTAGTAAGGAAAGGAAGGTAAGGAATCTAATACCATCATGGAAGTATCAAATAGAGAAAACGATAAAGCAATTAAGACAAGAAGTGCAACTGCTAGAGTATAGAAGAGGGAGCAGATCGACAAAAATACTCAGAAAAATGGATGTAATAAAAGCAGTGTGCAGTATTATAGAGGATCAGGATTTATCGTGCACTACTGCAAATAAATTAAAATATCAGCACAGGCAGAAAAACTTAGACGATACACAGATAAATATAAAGAAAATGTACAAAACAAGCAACTTATTGAGGAGTCAAAAAAGTTTTACAGAGAATTGGGAAACTAAATAAAAGGAATTGAAAGATCGCCAAAAAAAGAAGAAATAGATACATTTTGGAGAAATATCTATGAAGATCTTGTGGAACATAAAGATGCTAAATGGATAGAAGTCAAAGAATAAAGAAGTTCAAATGTACAGGATATGAAACGTGATGAAGTAACAGCCAGAGAGATTGAAACAAAGTCAAGAAAAGCTCCTGCTTGGAAAACCCATGGCCCAGATGCAGTACCTAACCTTGTAAAACGTATTAACATCTTTGCATGAAGATTTAGCCATGCGCAAGAACCATTTATATGCATACCCTGAACAGAACCAACCTGGCTAACAGGAAAAACAATGCTCCTACTCAAAAGTGAACCTGCAAGCTACCATACAAGCTATAGACCAATAACTTGCCTTCTGATGACGTATTAACTATACACTGGAATTGATGCGGACAGAGTTCATAGTCATTTAGAAGAAAACTCAACTATGGCAATACAACAAAAGGGCAATAAATGAAAGTCATATGCAACAAAGGATCATTTGTTGTTAAAGTCATAGTGGAGAACTGTAAAAAGGGGAAGAATCTAAGTATGGCATAGACTGACTACAAAAAGCATTTGACAGTATCCCACATTCATGGATAAAAGAGTATTTAAAAATGTATAAGATACACCCTATACTGATAAACTACATCACAGTGACAATGAAACAGTGGCAAACCACTCTGCAGTTAAAGTCTTGATAAAGGGCAAATTATTATTCCAGGGATAAATATCCAAAGGGGATGCTCCATTGCTTTTTTGCCTTGCCCTTAACCCATTAAGCTATCTACTTAACAGATTAGGTCATTGTTATAATTTGGCTCCCAGAAAGCAATAAAGTGTAAAGACTTATCTTCTCTGTCGATGATTTAAAACTGTATAGCTCATCAGATGAGGAAGTGAAAGCATAACTGCAAACACTCAAAATGTTTTCAGATGATAAAAGGATATAATTTGGTCTTGATAAATGTGCAAGCACCAAGAAAACAACAGTTTAGGACTAGAATGTGATATAAAAGAACTTGAGCAAGAGGGACTGTATAAAAATTTGGGAATTGAAGAAGGATCAAGAACAACATATGAACAAATGCAAATTAAATTAATCCTGAAAACAGCATTGACATCTGGGAACAAAGTTGAAGCCATAAACCAATTTTCTCTTCTTGTCCTAACTTACAGTTTTGGAGTGACTGGCCCAAAAAGGTGTTTGATAGAATAGACAGGAAAACAAGGATGATTCATGCTCAACAAATGATTTATAAAAATCAGTGCATAACAAATGATTTATTAAAATCAGTGCATACCAAGTTTATATATTCCCTATTCTGAAGGAGGTTTGGGCCTCATTGAAACTGATTACATGTGTAGATCTGCAATCGTGGGACTGCATACATATCTGGTGACCTCACAAGACCCAAACAGTGAAAGTTTTGAAACAGGAGGAGAATAAATCTAAGGTGACTTCTATTCTTAGTCTAGCAGAAGCATATCAACATCAAGCAGGAATGGAAATCAAACCAGAAGTAGATAAAAATTAGGCAGCAACTGACTGTTCCAAAAAACAAAACAAAAGAATATAAGGTAAAGGATCACATGGGAAGGCAAGAAATGTGGAAAATGCATAAATATAGTTCCAAGTACAGAAAACTCCTGGAAGAACCTCATACTGATCTGGATCGAAAGCAAGAATGGTTAATGAGAGGCAAATTCAAACTAAAAGATTAAAGTTTAATATTGGCAGCCTAAGATAGTGGGCTACATATGCATTGATTTACAAGTCCATTGCACATGTGGGAGAAACAGACAAATGTAGGTTTTGTAAAACAAAATTGTAAACAGTCACACACCTTGTTGATGGTTATGATATACTAATGGGAGAAGGGCTGTATACGGAAAGGCATGATAATGTGGCAAGACTGTTGCACTGGGGATTGTGCAAACATTATAATACTGAAGTAGCTGAAAAACACTGATGACATGAACAAAGGATCACAGAAAATGATTAAGTCTACATCACACGAGATCACCCACTACCAACAGTTCAAAAGACAAATGCGAGAAAACTAGATATAGTGATCCATAAAAAATAAGCAGCATCAATCATTGAAATCGTTACAACCAGTGACTACAGTGTCTTGGTACAGAGAGACAAAGTCATAAAATATCAGGATTTGCAGGCAGAAATGACAGCAATGTGGAAGAAAGATACCCAGACAGTTCCAACAGTAGTAGGAGCAACAAGTCTTATAAAAAAATAATCTACAATCATATTTAGATACGTTACCAATACATGCAACTCCATATGAATTGCAGTCATTACTGCGCACATTGCAGGTGCTGCAAAGAGCAGTTCTGGCTGATATCAAAGACTAAAACAATACTAATTTAGTGAACTTTAATTACACACTGACTTTGAAACTGGGTCCATTCCCATCATAGTATTAGAAACCCAAAATATTTGGAGAAATTAAAAAGAGACTAGGTATTAACCCATATACTGTTAGATGGGTTGCCAACTAGATCACTGATAGAACGCAGTCAAAATAGGGGACTCTACCTCCAACAACACACCTGTAACTAGGGATGTTCCACAGGGTTTAGTCCTGGGGCCTCTACTGTTTGGAATCCATTTCTCCAAAGTACAGGCAAAAACTAAAGGTCTGTGGCTGACAGTTTGCTGATGACTGTAAACTTGGAGCAATCATAGAATCTCCAAATTATGTCAACATCCTGTAAGGGTCTTACACAAACAAATGATTGGTGCCAAAGTTATGGCCTTAAAATCAATACAAAAAATGTATCATCACCCCTTTTGGTAATAGTGATGTTCCTGCCAAGTACCACATGAATAGCAACTCCCTAAGTACGCACTCAGTTGTGAGAGACTTGAGCACACAGGTTGACAACAACTTTACCTTTGATCACCATGTCTCCACACTGGTACGAAGGGCATTCTATATTGCTCATCTCATGAGTAAGGGCATTGCTCACAGAAAAAAGTTATAAGCTGCCTGTACTCTTCCCTCATCAGGCCAGGAATGGAGTATAATGCCCCTTTTGGTATGTAGCTTTCCAAGCAAATGCAGCAACTGGAGAAACTGCAAAGGTTCCTCAAGGAAAATTCAAGGTCTTCAGCATCTGTCCTTTGTGGATTGTTTGAAATCACTATCACTTTATTCTCTTTCAGACTACTCAGAGGCAATCTCTGCCTTCCATATAAAGTTATCTTGGACCCTGCTTTATTGGAAATGATGCATATTCACAAGTCAAATGGTACATGGGTTACTCGCTCTAAAGTCCTTAACCTGTTATGTGACATTAAGAATCTGCTGGAGGGAGAGATCTGTCTCCCAGAGGTTACCACACCTTTGGAACAGACTCCCACTTTGTGTCAAACAGAGCATCTCATTTGCCCTCTTCAAATGCAATCTGGATGACACGATATGCAACAGTAAATTCAGCCAAGGGGTTCCACCTGTATCCCTCTTGGACACGAGCATTAGGTGTTGATCGTAGAAATAAAGGTAGAACTTGGCTAGGTTTGTAAGGGCCCTAGGACAATTTGCCTAGTAACTTCATATGATCCCATGCAGGTGCAAGGTGTGGAGAACCTTCTCACTGGCAGACTGCAGAGAAGAAAAAAGGAAGAAAGGTGAACAGACTGATTAAGTGACAACACATTAGCCACCTTAGGCATAAGTGGAGGATCAATGTAGACAGACACCCTATCTCTGCGGAAAAAAAAAGGATGAACAGCCATAAAAGACTGAAGCTCAGGGTGCACTCTTTGCAGCAGTCAACAGAAGAACAGTCTTCCAAGTACAAAGTTCCAAGGAAGCTGAACTAGCAAGTTCAAAAGAAACCATAGTCAAATTTTCAAAAACAAAACTGAGGTCCCATGAAGGAGGAATAGGCTTTCTTGGTTCCGGATATGAAGGACTCCATTAAGAAACTGCTTGATCTAAAAGCAAAGGAGGTTTCAAGAACAGACAAGCAGAGACTGCAAACAAGTGAGCTTTAACTGAGCTCATAAACAAAGATATAGGGGACTTGCAGACATTGGACCCGACCCAGTTTGGCTTCGTCAAGGGCAGATCATGCCTTTTGAACTTGGTCGACTTCTTCGAAACAGTCACCAAGGCCATTGATGAGGGAAAGGCAGTCCATACAGCCTACCTTGACCTTGCAAAGCTTCGACACTCGACAGTATTGTAGAAAACTTACCAGCTTAAATGTAAACCCATATGTCACAAGATGGGTTGCAAACTGGCAAGGACAAAACCCACAAGGTTAGAGTTGCTGGCGCTATGTCAGACTCAAGCGGTCACAAGTGGTGTCCCACAGGGCTCGGTCCTTGGCCCCTATTGTTCGGCATCTACTTCTCAGAAGTACAGGCCAACATGGGAGGACTTTGGCTGACAAAGTTTGCAGACGACTGCAAACTGGGCGCCATAGTGGAAAGTGCATCGGACACGGATATCCTTCAGAAGGGACTCAGGAAACAGATAGCTGGTGCCAGAGCCAAGGCCTGAAATTAAACGCCAAAAATGTATAGTCATACCCTTCGGGAAAAACAAGGTAACCCCAAGCTACCATATAGGTGGCAATCCACTAAGCACATAAGAGGTTATCAGGGACCTGGGGACCCAGGTTGACAGTGGCCTTTCTTTTGACACTCACGTTGCTAAAGTGGTTAGAAAGACCTTCTACATTGCCCACCTGATCATGAAGGGATTCACATCCAGATCTAGTGAGGTCATTGTTCCCCTGTACTCTTCACTTATCAGACCAATGATCAAGTACAATGCCCCATTCGGGATGTATCTCACCCGACATCTGCAGCAATTCCTCACCAAAAGGATAAAGGGACTCCAAAATCTACAAGAAGAAAGAAACGCTGCAAAAACCAACCACAAAATCAAGTACAGAAGGTCCGGTGAACAGTAACCACTAACGGGCGAAAATGAAGTAGAACAGCTCACAATAAGGCTCCAATAATCCAAAATGCTCCAAAGTTGTTTTATTGTCATATGCTGCCAGATTGAAGAAACTCCAGCTCTATTCAGTTGCATACCGTCTGCTCAGAGGTGACATGTGCCTGACATACAAGGCCATGTCCAACCCGGAATTAATGGACATGCTCCACCTCAAAAAATCCAAATCCACCAAAACCACTAGAGCAAGCGACTTAAACCTTAGCACGGATATAAATAGGACGTGCTGGAGGGATAGATTTATCACTCAGAGACTCCCTATGCTGTGGAATAAAATCCCGGTCCATGTGAGGCAGAGCACCTCGCTGGCTCTGTTCAAGAGAAATCTTGACCTGTGGATGGGAGATCGTAGGGAATCATCTCTGTGTCACTGCTGGACAGAGGCACAACAAACTAATGGGTACAGTATTTTTTCATATAAGGGGTGGCGTAAGCCACAAAACTTTGGGCTATGCTTATAAATGCCTTAGGGCAGATAGCCTAGTATAAACCTATGAACCTATAAGAATATGCCAAGTCAGCATGGAGCATATCACAGAAGTAAGACAAAACCAAAGGAACCTGTACTGAGAAGAGATCCTGATGGCAAGAGAGGCACTAAACAGAAAAACTTTTCCATTTAGACATGCATGATATTTTGGTAGTGGGTTCCTGGCCTCCTGCAGAACTTGAAGCACTTTCTCAGAAGATAGTAGTCTAAAAGGTGATATGATGAGTGGACAGGTAAAGATAACAAGAGATCCCTTGTCTTGTGTGAAAAGATGTACCCCAATGAGAACCTGTGGTGACTATCCCTGGCCAGATGATGAAGGGGAAAAAGTGCTGTCTGGGCCAAAAGAGAGTTGCCAACAAGATTTTGGAAAAGTCCTGCTTGAACTTGTGCAGAACTCTTGGCAGCATAGGAAGAGGAGGAATGGCATTAAGAAACATTCCCTTCCAAGGAAAAGACAGGGCACCCACTTTTCAAGTCAGAGGTCCTGGTATTCTTCAACAGAGTAGAGAAAGTTGTCTGTTCATAGGAGAGACAAAGATCTACCTCAGGGATACCCCATCGAGGGACTATGTCCAGAAAGACATCTCTGTGAAGCATCCATTGATGATCTTGTGTTCTGGACCTGCTCAGTCTTCCACTATGTAAACTGTCTGAAGAGTCATCTGATTCCCAGATTCCAGGGCTGAAAAGCCAGTCTGCAAAGGAGATAAGACATTGTTCCCCCTTGCTTATTGATATACCACATCATGGTGGTACTCTCTATGAAGAGTTTTAGTGGGCCGGGAAGAAAAAGGGAATGAAAGACCTGCAGAGCCCTTGCATTAGTATGGTCTGACCTATACGGAGACCAGAGAGCCTAAACTTTCACAGGCCACAAGAAACACCCCACCCAAGGTCTGAGGCATCCATGAAAAGTTCTTGGGAAAGAAATGGAACATGAAATGGTAGCCCCGGATTGAGAGAAATTTGCTGAATCCACCAATGCAGCTTGAGTTTGAGACAAGGAAGCAAAGGAACATGGAACTCCAGGTGGTAACAATGACGAAGCCACACTGATCTGAAGTACCCCTGAAGCTTCCTGATATGGAGAGTGGCAAGAGGAAGTATGGGAATTGTAAAGGCCATTAATTCAGAATCCTAAGAAATTTCCTGGCTGTGATAGAGGACACAGGAAGAAGAGATAGAAGGTGGCTGTCAGAGAAAAAAAACTATGGAGCAGGAAGCAAGGCCAATGTGGAAATTGTCTGAAACTTGCAAATGAGAAAAATATGATCTTGGGAGGGTATAAACCCAGACTTCTTGAGAATGATGGTGAACCCCAGATTTTGTAAAAGACGTGGTAAAGTGAAGATTTTGCAGAAGACTGCCAGGAGAAGCAGCCTGAATAAGCAAGCCATCCAGATAAGGGAATATCTCTATCCCCCAATGCCTACAAAAGGTAATGACTGGAGTGAGGGATTTGATGAATACCCTTGAGGCAGTAGAAAGACCAAAAGAAGAAGCAGAGAGCCGATAGCTGAAAATGAGAGGAAGAAGTAGAGAAATGTAAACATTTCCTAAAGACCGGGTGAAAAGGGATATTAAGGTAGGCATCATTGAGGTCTAGACAGATCAAGGCAGCTTGAGGGACAAGAGGAGGAAAATACTGAAGAGAGACAGTATCCTGAAAAGAGAGATCTTGAGAAAAGTGTTGAGGAGAGAAAGGTCCAGAATTGGTCTCCGAATCCCCTTCTTCTGAGGAACAAAAAAACATCCTGGAGTATAACCCCCTTTCCACTAGGGTGGGTGTAGAAGACTGAATGGTGCCCTGATCCAAAAGGGACTGCAAAACGTCCAGGAAGAGAGAGATTAGGTCTAGAGGAGGCTGTGGAATGCCTGAACAAAGGCAGTGGGATTTCCATATCATGAAAGGAACACTTCTGAGCTGCAGTAGTCTAAGCGGACTTAGGAGGAGGAATATGCCTGGACCACTTCTTACCTTTTGGGAGGTTGACAAATCTGCCTACAAACAAAGGCATATTTAGTGGGGTAAGAGACAAAAATATGCTCGAGTTCCTGCATGGCCTTGCACTTACCCTGGAGGTACTTGAACAGGTCCAGCAGCAGTTGTCGCAGAAAGATCATTACCAAAAGGAGCATTCAAAACAATGGCTTTAATATCAGGCAATGCCTGAAAATGAAGCCAAGAATACCATCTCATCACAGAACCAAACGTAGCAGCCATGAAGAGACATTAGGAGCATCGTAACTCCATTTTATGGGGTAGCAACTGACCTAGAAGTAAATCCAAGCAAGAAAAGAGCTGAACACTTTCTCTTCTGAATCACACAGATCAAACAAAACCTTACCTACCTGAGAAAGGAGAGCCAAGATATACCTGATCATGTGGGTTTGGTAATCAATAGCCTGAAATGACAAGGTGGCTGCAGTATACATGTTTCTGCCCACCCTTTCCATACCTCTCTACTGTCCTTATCAGAAGGAAGGGCCATAGAAGAAGGTAAAAGTTTAGAAAGCTTATCAGTGGATACTGAAACAGAAGAGTCAGCAAAAAGGACACAAATTTGCAGTCCTTGGGCACCTTGCAGAGCTTAGCAGGCTTCTTAGGGGATGACGGCTGACAGGAGCTACAGAGGCAACAGAGATTATGTCCAGAAGTGCAACCAACACAGGAGAGACAGGAGAATGCTTAGAAGACTCCATTTTTAGAAGCTCCTAGTATCCTTTTTGGATGTCAGAGACCTGGGAGCAATTTCTCTTAACTCATTCCCTCCAGTACAGCTCTTTTGAGTTTGTACCTTTAACTCACAGTGGGTGTGGCTTGAGTCTTTAAAAAATGAAGTTAGAATATCAAATACTCATTGACAGCTATCAAATATTAATACAATTGTGTTTACCATCATGTACACTTCAAGACAAAATATTCTGATACCTTGTGTGTAGAATGGTTTTGTAATTAATGCAAATAGGAACAAGCAATATCTGATGCCTAGCAGTGGAGTAGGAGATAGCTGCAGAAATGCCTGGTGGAGCACTCGGCTGTAATGAGTTAAAGTATCCATTATACCAGCAAAAGTATCCTCAAAGGATAATTCTTCCAAGGACAGAACCAGGCTGAAAGAATCCTCTTCCTCTGATCCATAGTCTAGAGGAGAAAGAATTTGAGAGAGTATAGAAGGAATTCACCCTCCCCAACATCTAGATCCTCATCTGAGGAATCCAGCTCTCTTGTCCTCTTGACAGGCATGGGCGACCAAGTAGGAGCAGGGACTGACATCCCTTGAGGAGGCATTAAACAAGCCTCGAGTACAATCCTGCCATTCACGTTGGGGATTTTTAGCAACAGGTGTAATATGCGTGATCTTTTGCTTTTTCTTAAGTGGGACATTCAGCCTTACAACCTTTGGTGGCTCAGTCCCTTGGCAGGATTCAATAATTGTAGGAGTCTCCTCTTCCCATACTAAGGTTTGAGGAATCACGCTTAGCCCATCAGAAATAGACATATTTCCCCCTCAACATCCTGAGCAACTGTTTGAAAAGACGCAGAGGACGTGTGACAACTCATATCCATGCCAGCCACTAATGGGGTTGAGGCAGAGGAATGTGATGCAGGCAACTGGAGGTTTTTCAGGGCATTCAGTAGCTTCTAGAGAGACATCTTGTGGAGTCTGAACAGCAACTGATCAGGCCTACACTTTCTGCCCTTCTTCCTGGAAGACAGCTGCACATTGGGAGGAGAGGATTCTGCTATAGCACCGTGGGCCAACAATTTTAGATGTCAGTTCTCAAGGTATATGGAGAAGGAAGATAAATGACTACAGAAGGTCCTAGGGACAAACATTTTACAGAGTATTGTGTATGGTTGTGGGAAACAGCCAGTAAAGAGACACTGGTTGTGATGGTCTTTATGGGAAATCTGGCTCTCACACCAACATCTTCCTTTGTTGGATGCCAGAAACACGAGTAATAATAATACAGAGAAAAGAGAGAAGAAACCTCAAGAGGCACTTACCTGAAGACAACCTAGTAACCAGCACAGCAGATCATCATTCAGAATGATGTTCAAGACTGGCGGCAAAACAGATCTGAGTATTTGCATCTGTAGATCACCTTTATGCCTAACATGGAGAGAATGCGTGTGAAGTAAGGCACCTATAAAATATAAAGGCTTTTGTATACTAGTTGGACATTGGGTTATCCTTGGCAGGAGATCCCTTCAGGGAAAAATACTGCAACATTGATATGGAAGGACATATGCTACATACATTGCGCCTTTTATCTTCAGTCCAGTCATTAAAGTGCAAATTGAACATATTTATGAAAGGAGCATCTACTGTCAGTAAGGATCACTCAACCCCTATTAAATAAGATATGACCAGTGACGTGATACAAGTATTCAGCAATCTGAGGGTTGAGACCATATAAAAGAAAAAAAAAAAGAAAGGTTGTTCAGAACAAACAAGAAAGAAATAGAAACTGATCAATGTCTATAAACCTAAGAGAACAGTAATGGTGATGTCAATTAAAATGATATACTTGTAATTGGAGATTCACTTATTAGAGGACATGTTATGTACATTTCTGAGAAAATAATGAACATTGAATGGTGTTATGCTTGTCAGGAGCAAAAATACAAGACATGAGAAAGGCCATAGAATGAAATATAAGGAAGCATGGATCTTTTTTTTTTCTCATGTCGCTACAAATATTCTCAAACGCAAAGACTTTGTTACTAAGGAACTTACACAGCCTCTCAATATAGCTTGTATGGGTGTTAGGACATTTTTCACAAATCACATATAAAAAGGAGTCAATTGACCGTATTTGAAAAGATTTTTTGGGTAAAAACCTACATAAAAAATGTCCACTTTTAAAATTCAGAAAAGTGTATAGCATTGCAAGGCTAATTTGGGGCAGTTGTTCAGACAGGATGGCGTGCACTTGTCAAGATCAAACAGAAGCTGAATTTTTCGTCTCCAGTTTTCCTCAAAGTAAGTGGCTCTCAGTCAGAAAATTGTTTACCAAAAATATGTCCTTGACTTTCCAGTAAGATGGCTTGTCTCTCTGCACGGCTCATATGCATGGAATGCATATCTATACTCTAATCTCCTCTCATCTTCTAATAACTTCCAGAAATACTGAATATACTTTTAAGAAGAGAAAATTCAACAGAAGTCTTACATGTTTCACTCACAGAAAATCATGCCCTAAAGTAATGAGTATGCAATGCTAGGAACAGACAATGAATCAGGAATGCCAATAAAATGTACACAGCTCCATTTCACTAGATGCAATCTTGAAGATGGACAGAATAATTAAGCGGTAAATATAGAAGAAAATCCATGCTTGAAGAGGAAAAAAATATCCAGGCATATATGTTTTTCCCAATCATCATCTGTCAACCAATTCTCACTGAAGACAGCATGCACTGATATTACAGAACTGCCTTCTACTGTGAGCAGTGCACTCTAACATTGCTATGCATGTCATCTCTTCCACATCTGATAAAATCCACTTATTTATAAGCTATACATTCTGGAAGTGAAATGTGTAGTTTGGCATCTGACATACTGCAGGGAATGCTGGATTACTGTGCACATTGTACATTTTGGAATGGATTGTTCTAGTGATGCATTAATACATGAGTAACTGGCTCATTGAAAAAGGTTTGTTCAGCTGACAGGAATGTGATGGCAGCTCTTTCCTAAGTATTGCCATCCCTTTTTCTCACTGCTAGTGTTAACCTCAGAAATGGAATAAATATGAGGAGGGTGGGAAATAGCACTTTTATATAATTATTTGTTTCTGTATGTGGTGTACATAATGTGTGTAAGTCTATGTTGTTCAGTTTTGGTGTGCTGGGCTCACTGATGGGGATTTTGATAATTCATCTTTCAATAATCTACACTGCAGCATTTATAACCCTGATTAATAAATTGTGGGTTTGACACTCAGTTTCACAAATCAGATCCACATAGCCTTGTAAATGTTACCAGATTCCCACAAGCTCCTACAATTACAGGAACCTTGCTAATATTACTGTTATCAGCCACAAGTCCATCATCGACTGAATTTTAAGGATTCAGGCATCAAGGATGCCTCTCACATATCTGGGTACTTTGAAAACAGAATGCTATCCAAAATGACTATGGCATTAATGCCATTTTTCAATTTTCACCCTGCCTACAATAAGAAAGATCAAAATAAAGCACTGAAATACCACAATACATTTCATTGATGCACATTTCTACCTCCTGGAGCATCTCTGCCAAATGTTATATGCCCCCCATCCCTAAAAAAAAAAAAGAGCCATTATCAGTACAGTTAACATACATGCACATTTTGTGTAAGGTATATACAGCTTTGCCAGGCTTATACTCAGTCATTCATGTAACACCATACTTCATTACATGCTTTATTATGGCTTCCACTGGTTTGCTAGCAGTCACAATTTGTGCAAATGTAGAAAGAATTCCTCCCACTGTTGCAAAGTTCCATTTTTTTTGGAGATGGGATGAGATGGGGGCAACATTTGCATTGAAAGTCCAATATCTCAGAACAGAGATAGGGCTATCCATGTGTTGCAGGACTGTGATAATTTATTGCAGATGTAATATCTCTCAAATTCAGTTTCCTACCAAATTACAAAGACATGTAGTAGATTGACTGGCAACTTTTCAATTCTCAGGTGTGTGCGCGCATGTGTACACACACATGTAATACAAAGGAAAGGAATAGCAATCCATTCCCATTTACTCCCCTTGCTTGATAAACTATGTGTAATGTCATAACTGTTCATGGAATCGTTATGAAGTATGACAAAGTACCTATTCATATCCTACACCTCCTTACACCCCCTCTTCATTCACCTCCTTATTTCAATCACATTCTCTCCCCTGACTCTCAATCTAAATATGCTGTAACCCTGTTTTTCCCCCTCACACTTCATATTTCATTTCCTGATTATATTATATTATATTAACTTATCTCTCTAAACTGGCTAAAATTTCTTTACATATTAAATCATATTTAATCACATTATGTCTAACTTGGTAAAATTAAACTGTAAATGTTTTTGTATTATTTTTGAAGACTGCAAAATTATCATTCTGAAAAGGTTTCTGTAATTCCCCCTGGGTCTCTGATAAAAATGGGCACCTAGCCAGTCAGACTTTCCTGATAAATATCGATAAAATACATACATATGTAACATACATACATACAAAACTGCTTGAAATATATCCGGATTGCATTGGATGGTGTTGAGGTATAATTTAAATAATCTGAAGGAAAGAATATCCAGTTCAGAAGACTGGGTTAACAAAATGCTACAAAAATTAATACTGTGGGCTTAAATTACAGAAACATTAAGATGTTGTAATTGCTCTTGACAGAAGACAAAGAATAAATAACTTGGTAATTCAATGCCCCACTGAAGAATACACACAATATAAATGAGGGGCAGTTTGGGATATTTTCAACATGGTGGCTGGCCATGCTAAGCTTCTTCAAACATATACTGTGGACAGACTACACAGAACTTTGTGGTCTTCTCCCCAACAAGGTCATCCTGAAGCAATATATGGAAAGTTACTCAGTACTGCAGATATATTTCTCCATTACCAGTCTCTCAATCACCCTGACTGTCAGCGTTGTCCCTTCTCTCTTTTTCTCTCTCTTTCACCCCCACTACTGTTCATTCAACTAACTTATATCTTTAACCCTCTCCAACCAATACCCTCATCTCCTTACCCATCTATTGTTATCTCAATCTTTCCACCATTAGAAAGTACAGTTGTGTAAAATCTTACCATAACAGTAGATGTCCTCTTCACTCTGTTGCAGTATTTGTCACCTTAGAGATCTCCTGCAAAGGGTAGCCCAACGTCTGGTCAGTATACCAACACCTTTATATCTTGTATGCACTGTATATCACACTTATGCTTCCTGCTGAGGAAGTAGGGCATAAAGGTGACGTATGGATGCAGTTACCCACAGAATTGCCTCAGTAGAGAACGGTCTCCATAAAACAAAAGAAGGCTATGCACATCCAAAGGGAAAAATGCAGAAAGAACAAGGGTTACCCTCAGACATTAGAATAACCAAATCAAAACCTAAAGGAAAAAGGGGAAATGAGAGAGGGACTGAATACTGCAATAAAAAGGAAGTCATCTACTGTTATGGTAATATTTTAACAACTGTACTGTGTCCTTCTGTATCACTGTTGCAGTCCTCTTCACCTAAGGGACAATACAACGGGTCAAGAAAAGGAGTGGAAGGCTGGGAGGAGCCCTCAAACGCATGCAGAATGACCCTAGCAAAGCCAGCTCTGGCACTGGAAACCACACCCAACTTGCAATGCTTAGTAAAGGTATGCACTGAGGACCAAGTAGCAGCGGATGGAATTAGTGTTCAAACCCTTGAAGAAAGCACCAGAAGATGCAACAGCCCTAGTGGAATCAGCTCTAACTGAAGTAAAAAGAATAAGAGAAATGGCCTTGGATATCCAGGAGGAGATGCTTGCCTTGCAAACAGTAAAACCCAAAGTCATCGGATAAATGGAAACAAAAAGCTGATCAGACTTATGAATGGTATTAGTTTTATCCAAATAATAACCTAGCTTTCTGTGCAAAGCCAACGTAGGCAGGACTCTCTGACTAGCAGAATATGGAGATAGAAAAAAAAGTACAGTTTTGTACCTACCATAAATGTAGATGTTCGAGGATTCCATTGCTGCAGTCCTGACTATTGGGTATAGTCCGAAGATCCTAAAAGACAAGTCCCAAAAACCTGCACCAAAACATGTACAATATATACAACAATATATACAAAATATAAGCCCTAAATACAGAGGGAAGGAGGGAGGTGGAATCCTCGAACATCTACATTTATGGTAGGTACAAAACTGTACTATGTTCTTCGTCTTCCATTGCTGCAGTTAGAATCCCAAAGCAGAGGTAAGGGAGGCTGGCAAATTATAAAGAAGTAGGAGCTGACAACATGCCTTGCAAAACAGCAGTGGCAAAACCAGCCCTAGACTTAGAGTAGATAGGAAGGTGATAATGCTTAGAGAAAGTATGCACTGAACTCCAAGTAGCTGCTTCCAAAATATCCTTAGTTGCCACCCCCCTTAGAAATGCTGTTGAAGTGGCAGTAGCCCTAGTGGAATGAGGCCTAATCCCAGCTGGAATCTCCTTGCCATGATGGGAATAACAAAATGCAATGCAAAAGCCAATCCACCTAGAAATAGTTTGTTTTGACACAGGCTTGCCCTGAGAACTCAAAGCAAAAGAAACAAAACTGCTGAGACTGCCTAAAATCCTTAGTCCTGCTTAAATAATAACGCAATTGCCTGTGTACATCTAAAGTGTGCAAAATCTTTTCCCCTTTATTTTGAGGTTCTGCAAAAAGTAGGCAAATGAATAGTTTGGTTTAAAGCCACACTAGAAACCACCTTAGGCATAAAGAAGGATTAGTACGTAATGATACCCTATCCTTATGGAAAACCAAAAAGGGCTCTACTGCCATAAGGGCCTGCAACTCAGACACCCTTCTTGCAGAAGTAATAGCCAGCAGAAAAGCAGTCTTCCATGACAAGTATTTCAATTCAGCAGTAGCTGCAGGCTCAAGGTTGTAGAGTAAGTTTTTCCAACACAAAATTGAGATCCCAAGCAGGAGTAGGAGCTCGGGGTCTTATATGCTTTGCCCTCTAAGAAACTGCTTGAACAAAGGATGCGAAAACAAAGGTGGGTCACAATCATAGTGAGCTGAAATTGCTGCAGCATGAATCTTTATGGAAGAGAAGGACAAACCTTTGTCCAACAATTCAGTAAGATATTGAAGAGCCACACTCAAATTAGGCTCAGAAATCTCCAAATGCCTTGCTGTACTCCAAAATAAAAATCTCTTCCATTTCTGCATACACTTTCCTTGTACTAGGTCTTCTAGCTTCCATAATCATATTTAAAACTTGTTGAGGAAGTTGAGACCTGCTGTGTTTCAACACAGAATATGCCAAGCTGTTAGATGAAGAGAGTGTAGCTTGACATTGAGCAGATGACCTTCCTTCTGAGATAACAGATGAGGAATCAGAGGTAAAGGCCATGGAGGCTTCTTTACCAGACTCCAGTAGAGGGTACCAGTGTTGCGAGGCCAATCTGGAGCTATCAAAATCATCCTTGGCCTGTCTTGTCTGACATTTAACAGTACCTTTGGAAGAAGAGGTAGAGGTGGAAAGGCATACACATGAAGGTTTTTCCAACTGAAAGACAGAGCATCCACTTTCCAAGCCGTGTGATGAAACCCCTTTGTGCAATACTTTGGCAGCTGATGGTTTAGTGGAGAAGCGAACAGATCTATGTCTGGAGTTCCCCATGACACTGTCAGTTTCTGAAATACATGAAGATCCAGTTTCCACTCGTGGGGATCCATGATTTGTCTGCTTAACACATCTGCTAAGGAGTTCTGTGCTCCTGGCAGAAACCTTGCCTGAAGAGTTAGTTGCAGGCTTAGCGCAGTCTCCCATAAAATCATTGCTTGCCTGCATAGAGGATAAGAATGTGTTCCCCCTTGCTTGTTGATGTACCACATGACAGTTGTGTTGTCTGTTAGAATCAACACCTGCCCTGGAAGAAGTAACTCCTTGAAAGCCATTAATGCAAACTGGACTGCTAACATCTCTTTCATGTTGATATGTAGATGCTGTAGTCTGGCAGGCCACTTGTCTTGTATCCACTTTCCATTTAGATGAGCTCCCCAAGCAATGTCCGAGGCATCTGTCGTCAAGATCTGACTTGCCTCTGGCCGGGTCACAGAGAGTCCCTTGTTTAGGTGACATTCCTGAGCCCACCACAAGAATTCTTTTGAAGGCAAGGTATTATTTGAAAGACAGTGTCCAAATCCTGGCAGTGCTGTGTCCATACATTTTTGAGATACCATTGTAACTTCCTCATATGCAGTTTGGCATTGGGAAGCACCAGAATACAAGATGCCATGAACCCTAATGCTTGAAGGACTGTCCTTGCAGTCAGCACGGACTGAAGAGATAGTTGATGGAAGTAAAGTGACAGACTCTTTTGTTTGTCCGGGGTTAAAACGGCCATCTGGGCTGCTGTATTCAGTCTTACACCCAGAAAGCACATGTCTTGAGAGGGTACTAGACTGGACTTTATTTCGTTCACAGAATACCCTAGGCATCTTAGCACTGCGATAACATATTCCAGGTGCTGTAGAAGAACTTCCCTTTCTTGAGCCAGAATCAGGCAGTAAGGATAGATTTGAATTCCTTGAAGCCTGAAGTAAGCTATCACTGGAGCCAGAACGGCAATGCAGAGAACTGATAATGAGAATTTCCAGTTCGAAACCTCAGATATTTCCTGCAACTTAGCCTTATAGGCACATGAAGGTAAGCTTCTTTGAGATCTAAAGTTACCATCCAGTGATTTTTGCCCAGCAGAGGTAAAAGCTGTTGTAACGTCAACATCTTGAACTTGGGAATGTCCAGATAAGTGTTGAGGATAGATAAATCCAAAATTGGTTCGTTGGTATAAGGAACAGGCGAGAATAAAATCCTAGGCCCCTTTCTGATACAGGGACTGGCTGGATGGCCTCTTTTCTTTGTTGAGGAGGAACGTCTGGCATGCCTTTGAAAGGGGCATTGTATGGAAATAAAATCTGTAACCGTGGTGAATGATATCCAACACCCATTTGTCTTGAGTAATTAAATCCCAGTTTTCTTTGAAAAGAGACAGTCTTCCTCCCAAAGGAGCTGCCAACGTGAATCTGCTGGCAGCTGCCTCACCAGAAGTCTGAGCAGGTGAACTCCTGTTCCCTACCACGTCTAGACCTACCCCTAGACTGAGAATCATAAGCAGGATATGTCCACCCCTTAGCAGGCCAATTTCTACTAAACTTAAAATCTTTAACAGTTTGCATAGACTTAGCTTTGTCCTCCATTTTCTTTAAAACTGCTTCAAACAACACATCAGACTGTAAAGGAGCATCCAAAATCCTTGTCTTAACATGCTCAGCTAAATTCTGATCCTTCAACCAGGCATGCCTAAGAACAGAACTGGTAGCAGCCACCCTCGAGGAGGCCTGTACAGCATCAAAACCACATTGCAAAGAATGCTTACCCACTTGTTCAGACACATGAACCAAATCCAGCAACTCTTTACACTCAATACCTTCCGCCAAAGCATCCACCTTAGATTTCAATTGTGAAAGGAGATAATTCTGATATTTTAGCATGTGAAACTGACAATTCAAAGCTCTCATGGCTAGAGTGGAAGAAGTATACACTTTCTTTCCCCACCTATCCAAAGCCCTTGCCTCTTTATCAGTGGGAACAGGATTTTTAACCACAGACTCTTAAACAAATATTTATGAGCACCCTATAATACCTATCAGGCTTAACAGGAGCAGGAGGCAAAGAGTCAGGGTTCAGGAAGCCTCTGCTCTTCCACCACATTCAACACAGGAGGAATAGCTAAAGGCCTATGCTGGGGTAAAAACAAGAACTCCCTAAGCTTTCCTGGAGTCAGAGTAATCCTGGCCTTCCCATTTAAAGTGCTCCCTCATGGAATGCAAAGTCTCTGAAAATCACATCAGAATCAGAATAAGTAGGATACTCCTGCATATCTTCCACAGAAGATCTCTGAACACTGTTCAAAACTATCAAACTCGGTTCCACCCTAGGCCTCTTATCAGGCGGGGCATAGAACCCCTAATCATAGTAATCAAATCTTCTGCCATTTTAAGCATATGTTTCTTAGGAACAGAACCCGAAATGCTTTTGGCAACAGAAGGAGGCCCTAACTACCTTGGGAAGAGAGGGAAGAACAGTCACCTCCTCAGCCTGGCCTACCTCTGAGAAGGCACATCCTGTAAGAGTAAAGTTTCTGCCTGGGACTCTATTCCAGGACTGCGGTTCCTCAACCCTAGGCTTCACTGTTTTATCCAAACACTAACCTGGCACAGTCTAACCTCCTCTTAATAGTGCGTTTGTTAAACCTAGCACAAGAGCGGCAACCAACAACGTTTCTGACATCCGGTAAAATACTGAGGCAAGAAAAACCAAAATGTTAATATTTCAAAACTGCTTCTGCGTCAGGACTGCAGCAATGGAAGACGAAGAACATCAAAGGGAGTTGTACTGCCTGATTGAAGGACAACTCATAAAAAAAGGACTAATACAGAGACATCCTGCCTCTGTGGGGGGGGGGGGGGAGCAGGAATGGCCATAAGGGCACAAAGCTCAGAAACCCTCCAAGCAGAAGTAAGAGCAAGTAATAAGACAGTCTTACAGGTACAGTATTGCTGTAAAGCTGAAACTGCAGGCTCAAAAGGAGTCTATCAATTTTTACAAAACAAAATTAAGGTCCCAAGGAAGAGGGATAGGCTTTCCTTGGGGGGGGCTGAAAAATGCAGGATGTCTTTAAAAAACTCTTTGGCCTCAAAATGAGGAGCCAAAGGAGGATTAAAGGACAGACAGACAGAAATAGCTGACAAATGGGCCTCCACATAAGTCTAGGAAAAGCCAGAATGGAGCAACTCATACATACAGGAGAGCACCATGGGGACTCCCACTGAAAAAGGGTTCTGACTACTAGCTTGGCAGCAGAAAGAAAATCTTTTTTCCATTTGGACATAAAAGGCTTTCTTGCCTAATGTAAAACCCTGAGAATATCTTCAGAAAAGATGTGCCTAAAAGGGGTCAAAACCCTATCATCCACAGTGTCAGCTGAAGAGGGGACAAGTGAGGATGGATAGGTGACCCCTTGTCCTGTGGGAGAAGGTCCAACCAGTGAGACAAATTGTGGTGACTGCCTCTGGCCAGATGCATTAAGAGGGGGCACTAGTACTATCTTGGCCAAAAGAGAGTCACTAGAAAAATTTGGGGGAATCCTGCTGAATCCTCTGCAGGACGCTTGGAAGTAGAGGATGAGGGAAGGCGCAGAAAAACATCCCCTTTGAAGGAAAAGAAAGGGCATCTATCCTCCACAACATATGGCATGATGCTCAGAAAAGAGGGAGCTGCCTGTTCAGAGGGGAGGCAAAAAGATCTACTTGATAAATACCCCCCACTGATGGATTATGTCCAGAAACAATTCTCTGTGAGACATCCACTCAACGAGTCTGTGTTTTGGACCTGCTCAGAGAGTCTGCCACTAGACTGTACTCTGAAGGAATATACACTGTCTGAAGAGCCAGCTTTTAACTGATGGCCAGATACCAGCCCAGAACAACCAGCAGGCAAAGCAGGTAAGACTCTGTGCCCCCTTGCTTGTTGGCATACCACATCACTGTGGTGTTGTCTATGTAAACCTACAGGGGACCTGTAGAAAGTATGGCGTGAAAAGCCTGAAGATCCAGAATCACGGCTCCTCTCTTTTAAGGTTGATATGGTCCGACTTCTGATGGGGGGACCACAGACCCTGAACTTTCAGGTTACTAAAGGAAGCCCCCCCACCTCATGTCTGATGTGTTGATAAACAGTTCATGAGAAGGAATTGGAGGCTGTAAGAACAAGGCCTGGGTTGAGGGTAAGTTACTGAATCCACACCTCCAATTCCCATTTGAGACATGAAAGCAGAAGCACAATGAAATCCAGAGGGTGGCAATACTGAAGCCAGACTAAGTTGAGGTACCACTGAAGCTTCCACATATACAGTCTGGCAAGAGAGAGCATTGGAATAGAAAAGACCATGAATCCTAGGGCCCGAAGGAACTCCCTGGCTGGAACGGCAGACAGAGGAAGACGACACTGAAAGAAAACTGTCCATGACAAAACCTTTGGAGGAAGAGAAGCCAGCTTTGGCACTGTCTGAATCCTGCAGCTCAGTCATACGTGATCCTATGAGGGAGTCAGGACAGACTTTTGAAAGGTAACAGTGAATCCTATACTTTTTGAAAGAGAGAGATATAAAGCCCATAAAAAGGAATTGGGAGAAGGTGTCCGAATCAACAGGTCATCTAAATAAGGAAAAAAATGAAAGTCTTTTGCAAACATCAAGGAGATCACAGGAGTGAGGCATTTGGTGAATACCCTTGTGGCAGTAGAGAGCCCAAAGAGCAAAAAAGAGAACTGATGAGTGGAAGAAAAGGAGAAATGCAAGAACTTCCTGAAGACAGTGAATAGGAATATGAAGGTAAGCATCCTTCAGATCCAAGGACACCTGAAAAACCTGGGGCAACAACAGAAGAAACAGGGTTTGAAAAGAAAGCATCCCAAAGGAACTTTTAGAAAGGTGTTGAACAAGAAGAGATCTAGAATAGACTTCCAACTGCCTCCTTTTGAGGAACCAGAAACATTCTGGAGTAGAATCCCTGTCTTACATGGGAAGGAGGGACAAGCTGAATAGTTCCCTGGTAAGAACTTTTGAGAAATGAATTTGATCTCAAGAAGGAGAAACCCCTGAAAAAGGAGAGAGAGACTTCCACACCATGAAGCAACTCTGACAGATGATAGACGGATCCCGTAAATCTGAGCAGATGATTTGCCACTTTAGAGGACAAGGGAAGAGACAAGGGAACCTGGGTGAGGGATGAGGATGGAGCAAAATGTGAAAGAGAGGCAGACTTGTCAGAAAAAGGAGGCTTCTGGGTCACAGGAGCCTGACAGGACTTCGCAGGAGGAGCTCACCTACTACCCTTCCTGCCTTGATAAAGCTGCCTGTGAACAAAAGCAGACCTAGTAGGATAGTTCTTCTGGAACTTTGGGATGGGGGACATAAAAATATGTTGATGGTCCTGCAAAGCTTTACCTTTTTCTTGAGGAGACAAACATAGCAGCAGCAGTCCCAAAGAGATTATCATCATCATCCAAAAGAGCATCCAGCAGCTTGGCCTTAATGTCCTCAGGTAATGACTGCAGACAGAGCCAAGAATAACACCTTATGACAGACCAAAAGCAGCAGCTCTGAAGAGACATCAGCAGCATCCCTGCTGCCTTGATAGAGTGGTGAGTTACCCGAGAGGTACAACACAATATATTGGGTGCAGAGAAATTTCCTTCAGAATCAGGGAGGTCAGAAATAACTACACAAGCCTGGGTAATCTAGGCTACACCATATCTGCTTATATAGGGCTGGTATTCAATGGCCCTAAAGAACAAGGTGCCAGCAGTACAGACCCTCTTTCCAATCTACTCCATGGCCCCACTGTCCTTATCTGAAGGCAGGAGTTTGGCAGAGGCAAAAGCTTAAAAGGTTGTCAGAGGAGACTGACACTACAGCAAGATCAGGAGGAGGACACAAACAGGAAGTGACAACCCTCTGGAAATGTATAGCACCTGTCAGATTTCTTAGTAGCAGGAAGCTCTGAATCTAGAGTTTTAGAGGCAGGTATAAAAGGTGTCTACCAAAGCAGCCAACACAGGAGGTACTACAGAAGGTTTAGGACAGTCCACCTGAAGCAGCTCATAATACCACTTCTGGATATCAGACACCTGAAAAGAATTACACTTGAAGTATTCCATTATTTTGGCTAGTATGTCCCCAAGAAGGCAGCTCCTCCAAAGGAGACTTAGGGCTAATGGAGTCCTCTTCATCAAAGCCATAAGCCAAAGGAGAAGACATCTTAGTAGACCAAGACAAAGAACCCTCATCAGTATCCAACTTTTCATCCATGGAATCAGATTCCCTAGCTCTTTTAGAAGAAGCTGAAATTCAAGGTGCCGTAGGCACAGAACCCCCATGGGAAGGCTTCAGGGCCATTAAGACATCAGACAGGCCCTGAATAAACTTCTGCCATTCCCTTTGCAGGTCCAGAGAATGTACAGAAGAATGTTTAGTATAGTGTTTTTTCTTGATATGGACATCATTCCTAACACTGGAGGTTCTGACTCTTAACGAGATTCAGTAAATGTACCTAGAACCTTTTCCCTGACCAGAGTCTGAAATTCTTCTAGGGCGCTCAGAGATAACTAGCTGCAGCTCCCCATCAATGTCCAGAAGAGACACCTGCAATGCCTCAGAGGATGTGGGAAAAGGAGGATCCATGCTGGCCTCCAATGAGGTCATAGCACAGGAATGCAAAGTCAACATCAGATGGCCTACAGAGCTATCACCCACTTCTAGAGAGACATCCTGTGGAGGCTGGACAGCCAAAGAATCCGGATGGAAAATCTTGGCCTTCGTCTTGCATAATGGTCATATCTTGGGGTTAACTGATAGTGCCATGCTACCCTGGGCCAACTGTTTAAGCTGCTGGTTCTCCAGATAGAAGCTGGTTGTCTTCCCTGGCCATCTAAGAGTCTGAGGCATAAATGCCTTACAAATACTCCAGGGAGTACATTCATAAGAAGTACCCAAACAAAAGAGGCACTGTTCATGACAATCATTATGGGGAATGCCTCCCACACTGAAAATTTCCATTCTTGGATGATATGAAGTGTAGATAACTAAAACAGCAGCAGGAAAGAAAAAAAAAATAAAGACTCCAATGGAGCACTTGTCTGAAGCTAGTTATCAGCACAGCAAATGGCATTCAGACCAATGATTGATGACGGTGTTCAGACTGGTGCAAAGTAGTTCTGGTAACTGTGTCCATACGTCACCTTTATGCCCTACATCCTGAGTGGGAAATGTGCGTGTCATATGATGCATCAAGCCTTTTGCATCATTGCTGGATGCTGGGCTATCCTTGGCAAGAGATCCCTAATGTGAAGAATGCTGCAACAGTGAGATGAAGACATCTTTTTCTACTTATTTTTGACTATTTATACTTGTACCCTTTCACCACCACCTCTATTTTCTGTTCCTTCTCTAGTGACATCCACTTTCATTTATATCAATATGCATACTAAACTTACACGCATCATTTCTCTTGTATCACCAACTATTATGCATTAACATGTCTGACTTATGTCTATTATACCTTCTAAAATATATGACAGAATGCATTTACTATTTCTGTTTTAATGCTATCTACAAAGCAATGCTTAAAATGTTTTTTTTTTCACTTTTGTCCATTGTAACAAATTAATTTAATATGGAGTTTTTCTTCCTGGACTTTACCATTCTAACTTTCTTGGTAAACAAAAGATAAATAAAATACAGGAATCATCGGTGACTTATAAGCATGGGTGCACAGATAAAACATTTTCACATAAATCTCACATTATTTTACAAAACTGTTGCTTTATTAATGAAACAGGTCATCAAACTTGGCTTCAACTAGCAAAACCACTAATCTTTAAAATGCTATAATTCTTTTAGAAAAATAATTTAAAGACTTGTTGCACCGTTGTCATAAACATTACATATTCTCCAGTTATGGCTCTTGTTGGGATTCTGAAAAAAGAAATCAGTCACTTTATATCTCTCGCAGTCATTTTGAATTTCTTTCAAGACCACCTGTTTTTTGTGACTGTCGTGAATTTTTAGTCTTGTAAGATTACACATTTAATGAACACAAGTAATGACTACAGACTCAGACTTATAGAGGCAAATCCCTATCTCATCAGGTGGGTGGCCAACTGGCTCACCAACAGGACCTTCAACATCAAAATCAGCACCTCCACCTCAGATAGGAGACCTGTCACTACCCAGGGATATGTCCTGGGATCCCTACTGTTTGGCATCTACTTTTCAGAGATCCAGGCAAACACAAAAGCTCTACGGCTGACCAAGTTTGTAGACAACTGGGTGCGATCACTGACACCCCCAAATGATGTTAACATACAACCAGAGAGTCTCAGATACTGCAAGAGGTTCTCACAGCAACTGACTGGTGCCAAAGTCATGGCCTCAAGCTAAACGCAAAAAAATATATACATCATTCAGCAGAAACAGCCCCTACTGATTACATCATCAACGGCAACCCCCTAAACACACAACCTGTGGTGAAAGACCTGGGTACTCAGGTTGGTAATCTCACATTTGACCATCATGTAATGGCAGTGGTCAGAAAAGCCTCTTACTTACTTTATCTCATAGGTAAAGGGATTGCATGCAGAAAATAGGAGGTTATTACCTCTCTATACTCCTCCCTCGTTAGACTAATAATGGAGTATATGCCCCATTTGGTATGTACCTCTCCACACATTTACACCAACTGGAAAGGACACAGAAATACCTCACAAACAGAATCCATGACCTCCAACACCTGTCCTATGTGGACAGGGTCAAATTAATATCACTCTACTTGAAATTATACAGATTGCTCAGAGGTGATCTGTGTCTCACCTACAAGACAATCTTGGACCCTGCCCTAACAGAAATGCTCCATAGCCACAAGTGTAACTCCTTGTGCATTACCCACTCAAAAGGCCTGAAACTAATATGCAACATCAACAAAACCTGCTGAAGAGACAGGCTGCCCAGTCTCTGGAATAGACTTCCCATACATGTCAAACAGAGTACCTCGCCTACCCTTTTTAAGTGCAACCTTGATGAGTGGATGGGAAACCACAAATATGCCCCAGGGGCAGGGACGACAAGAGCTAACAGAGATTTCTTTTTGGGGATAAACTCTTTGCTAGGCTTGTAAGGCCCCCTGGGCCATTAGCCTAGAAACCTCCTATGATTCTATGACTCAATGTTAGGATTTAGTATGTTTAGGTCTGTTGAGCTTAACCATTGGAAAATGCTCTTTAAGAGTGCTGTTAAAGTTTCCAGATTAAATTAGTGGGAACAAAGAAAAAAAGAGTTGGCAAAGCAAGAGCAGTAAGTAAACATGTGCTGATATTGCACACAAACATAAGATTACCAAAAAGTAACAGCAGATAACCAAAGTGGGCATGAAAACACAAATTATATAAACTCTCTAAGACTGCCAGAGGCTGGCTCTGAATTCTGGAGCTCTGAGGTAGAAGTCACATTCACTGAGACACCATACCTTATTTTAGTTTAAAACAAAGTACCAGGTGCAGTAAAGTAGCCTTCGTTTTTATTTGATTGCTCATCTGTTTATTAAAAATGTCTGAAACATAACTTCTGGTCTCTCTTACCTCCAACTTCAGGAATTGTTTGTGCAAGGTCTTGCCTGCATGAAAAAAAAAGTAAACAAATCTAAATCATCCTATCATATCAATAAGCATTCAAAGATGTGAAATGCAGCAGACAAAAGAAGTACAGTAAGAACTGCCTGATGGGCTGCTCATACATTAAACCCACAAACATAATTAAGTACATATAAACTTCAGCAGTACTGATAAAAATGAGCATAAGGCAAGATACAGCCTAGCCATTTAAATTGCGGTTTCTTAAAGAATTACACAAGCAGTTTTGAAAACAGAACTAAATCTTCTCTCTCACTACTTTTTCTGCCTTATAGTCATACATTTTTGTATCCACATCTTTACTGCCATTTTTATGGTTACCGGAGAACTGAATGTACCATACACCTAGGCACACTTGAAGGGTAAATGGGGTAGGAAAACTGTAGGAATTTGCCATTGTAGAATACTTGAGTTAAACACAATGTTAAAACTGTAAAGTCCCTCTCCCCAAAGTGAATCCAAAAAATCAAAGGTCACTATACAGTTAAACAGTGAAAACGGTTTAAACCTGGAGTTAATCAAACTAATGATAAATCTATGTCAGCAATATAAGATGGAAATAAAAGCTAGTACAGCTCCCTTTACTCCGAGAAATAACCACAAAAAACTGTTGCCTAGTTCTAATCAGTTGGTATTAATCCCATTAATCACCACATATTTTAGCTGCTTACTAAAGTTTAATGCTCACACTTCATACACAAAGCACAACCATACTCAACCTCAGATACTCTGCCTACTAAACACTCCCCTAATCGCACACACTTGAACAGAAAATTAAAGCCTGTCGCATCTTTTATTCACTTAAATATAAACAAGTACCTTCACTGCACACAACTCTCAAAAGATATGACACTCATTCACATATTATGAAAAACTTAAAACTAAACAATGACCACAACCAACCAAGTCAAAAATCTTTTCAATAGCAAAAAGACCCAACTGCGTCCATCTAAACTAGCTAGCATAACAACTTTAACTGTATCAATATAAACCAAACTAAAGCAGCTACTATAAAATTAACTGACAATATAGCCTTCACTACACTAAAATACATCAAAGTATTAATAGTACAAAAATAATATAAATTAAAGAAATTCAGAATGAGAGCAAAAAAGACACCCAACAAGTAACTCCATTCAACCAAACCTGGAAAGCTACCTAAATGTCTGTCACTGGAAACTTGGGAAAATAATCTAATATCTAATATAATATGCAAGGTCTTGTTTGGGTAATGCACAAAATACACTAATGCAGGATTACACAACTCATCTCTTGATTTATGGCTTCACCATTTGTCAGAAAATATATTCCTTAAAGTGAAAGTACAAGATTTTTCACATACCAAACCATATCCTTTCTGCCATTATTCTAAACAATAGCTTTGACTCCCCATGTATTTCATATCCTTATTCCCCAGTGTTCTGCAGAAGAGCTTTCACCCAACCATGTATTCCATATCCTTCTCCCCAATGTTCTGCAGAAGAGCTCTTACCCCCCCCCCCCATGTATTCCACATCCTTTTCACCACGGTGTTCTGTACAATAGCTCTGACCCCCCCCATGTATTCTATATCCTTTATAATCCACGTTCTATGAAGCAGCTCTGATTCCTGTGTTCTGCAGAACAGGTCTTACAGCTGATGCTGCATTGGTTAAAGTACCCAGAAGCATGGAGCAGACTAACTTGTATGTACAACTTTTCTATAGTTAGTCTGCTATTATGTTCCTTTGCCAGGAAAACAGAAAAGTAAATAAAATCTGCAACATTTTCATATGTCCCTGGTCCCATCTGTGCAGTATGCTTGGATAAAGGTTACCAGCAGAGATGGCACTAAACTTGACATTTGTGGCAATCCTAGTCAAAATTAAATGACATGCATAGGGAACTACATTACCCAAAATGGGATGAAATGACTTGTCATAAAAAATCAGGCAAGACTTTTGCACACAAAGCCATAATTATGTAAGTGGCCATAAGGCTGCTTGCAGTCATGATTTCTAAACACCATATGTGCAGACAGGTATTTATGAGAACAGTACAGTAGCACTCCCAAGTAATAGCAAATCATGCTGCCCTTTACAAAAGCTTACCCAGATGAATGTCCATTCTGCTACACTTCTGACAGGCTATTTGCTTTCACATCCCACTATCATAGCTGCATTTTCTTTTTTTTATTAAGGAGTTAAAAGTTGGTCTAAATAGTTTCAGCTGTGCACTGCAGCAGTTTTTTGAAAAGCCTATAATAATCTATCAGTAGTAACTGACATTCTTACAGCAATGTAACATTTATTCTTACAGCAATGTAACATTCGGACCTTATTCTTACTCATCAGTCACTGGCCTGTTTTTCCCATTAGCAGAGCAGCACTGGTGTACGTAAATATGCACAGGCATCTAAATGACAGCCTAACCTGTGGCTCTCCCATGGGGATCCAAGAATAACTGACAATTCTATCCAGTAAATATAAACTCAGTCAACCAAACTAGATCCATAACTCTGGTAGGTCAGAAAAGAGAAATACTTCAAAGGGATAGCACTACTTAAATAATATAGCTTTCAAAAACCTCTTTGTGCGAGTAACTCACATAAAGTACTGTTAAGGTAAGATTTTACACAAGTGTAGACGTCCATCTCTTCACTTTTAAAGCATTCTTTACATAAGGGATCTCCTGCCAAGGATGACCCAGCATCCACCCAGTATACTAAAGCCTTTAGAATTTATAGACATTGTACTATCACATGTATGCTCACCATGCAAGGCGTAGGGGCATAAAGGTGACAGAAGTCCAAGTAGCAATCTCAAGGATGGAATTGGTATCTAATACTTTAAAAAAGGTGCCAGAAGAAGCAACAGCTTTGGTAGAATAAGCATTTACAGACGCAAAGACATTTACCATGAAAGGAACGACAAAAAAATTAGCCTTAGAAATACAGGAAGATACGGTTTGATTAGAAATTGACAAACTCAAAGACCTGGGATGAAAGGAAACAAAGATGCACAGATTTGCAAATGGCCTAGACTTCTTTCTTTCGGCTTTTCCCAGTTAGGGGTCGCCACAGCGGAACTCCGGTCCGCTAATGAATGGCAGTAGATTTTGATGTACTGGCTTGACGGGCCTAACGCAAAACCTTCAATGAAGAAACGCCCATTCACGAATGTCACCACACAGAAGACGCTCTGAGAATCGAACGGGCAACGTCTAACTGAGGCGACAACGCTACCGCAGCACCACCATGGCTTAGACTAAAAAACAAAAAATAAAAGAAGATAAGAAGGAAACCCAACAGGAGCCTTATCTGAAAAAGGTTCAGTAACTAGCAGAGAAGAGGGTTCAGACCAATGTTCATTAATGGCATTCGGACTTGCTGCAAAAGAGTTCTGAGGTATGTACTTACGAACATAATCTTTACACCCTATGCCTGTGACAGTTGACAAAGGACTTCTATAAATTCTAAAGGCTGTTGTATACTGGTCAGTTTTTATGCTTGGCAGGAGATCACTTACAAAAGGAATACTGCAACAGTGACATGGAAGGACATATTTATGATCCTTCTTTGAAGAAGACTACATCAGCAGTATGATTTAGTAAAAGTCACAACATGGGCCGTGAGGAAACTAGATTCATCATGTCTGGTTGCCTAAAAAGTCTGTCTTTGGGGTTTCTTCTTTTCCTTACTGTGCAACAATGTGGAATAAGAACATATAAATTAGAGGTATGGGAGGGCATCACCCCACATGGAGAGCATGTATGTGCAGGTTTTTATTTTGGGGGGAGGGGCTCTCTCTCTCTCTGTATGTGTATATATATATATATATATATATATATATATATATATATATATATATATATATATATATCTAAAGAGGATTTACTTTTTTCAAGCCTTATTAAGTGCCATTTTAGCCAGTGTGTTGAAAATACATAGCAGTCAAAAATCATATGACAAGTAGTATAACACCCCAAAGGAATTTGATTGTACAGTTCCAGGGGAAAAGCTTACAGAAAAGAGGTAATTCATGATGTAACTCTACTACTGGACTGAATATCAAGCATTTTTAAAGTGCAAACTGTTGTCAAAGCTACAGTCTCACATATGCCTTTAGCACATTTATTTTGAAGGCAACCTCTGGTCTCAAGAAATTTTGGCCAAGCTTTGGCATTTTTAACAAAGAGCCTCAACTTGAGCTAGCAGGTAACCAAATTTAGCATTACAAACTATCATCTAGGTTTTCCTTACATGACGGACATTAGTGCGATTTTCCCAATGTTGTTTATCCTGCTAACGTATTTAGATTTGTACACAGCCTACAGATCCTTTGTTCTATTAAGGAAGAAATAGAAAGAAAAGTCCAACAGCAGAAGCAGCAAATTGTTGTTCATATATAAATGTTTGATCTAAAGTGTACAAAGCTGATATTGGAACTCAATGCTTTCATGGTAAAACTACTCTTGTTCCATCTTCTATGTTGATATACAACTCATGTCCCTTTTGATTATAAACTAACTACACAGAGACAGACTTAACATTAGTTTTCTTATGAACACCACTCCTAATAGTTCAGCAACAGCAAAAGAAGGCACAAACAAATAATCAAAAAAGTTTTAATGATCCTCTGAAAACTGAAAGTCACATTCAAACAGTTATCCTTAATTTAAATGCACCTTCTTTAGTAACAATCTTTGCAATGCATTTTCTGCCTTATATAAACTTGATTTGACTTCACAAAACATTATTTCCGGCTAAGGTTAAAGGAATAAGTGATAAAATATTAGACTTTTTAAACTCTAATAGTCGTACAGCATTTTCATTTAACTATGAAACTAAGTCAGTTACATAATATTAATTTATGAAATATATAAATTTAGAAAAAAAATGTCCCTATTAAAATAAGTGCACACATCAGTGCACTGTAGTATAAGACAAGATAAAACCGAAGGACAACCAGTGGGAAATAAAGCTAAAATGTGTATTTTTTTTTCAGAAGTATCAATTAAAGCAGGTTTAAACAGGGTTTGTAAATTAATAATCCAATTCTGTTCTTTGTCAGCTGCATTTTCTAGCCTGTTTACTGATACCACTAATACATAAAACACGAATGATGCAGTTTGTGCTGGATCACATGTCCATACAGTGCATTCTTTAAAGTATCCCAGTACATCATAGAGATATTGAGAAATCATGTTTAAACTGGCATGCAGTTTTCCCTGAACAGAAAGGAGGCAGAACATGAATATAACAACTTTAAATATCTTCATTCACTTCTAAAGTGAAAGATTTATTTTATAGATCTTAGATGCATTTTCTGAGGAAAACTCATCACTCTTAACCACCCCCACCAGTTCACCATCCATGGCAATCTGTTCTGTGTTCCTTTCGACCTGACAGCTAAAATTCTCCCAAGCCATTTACTAGTGTTTTAACCTTCCTAATTGTCAAATTAAATCCACTAATATCAGCTTTTAAAATACGTCCATTATTGTTCATTACTTCTCGCGTAAATTTTACATTTATTTCAAAGGTAGTAATCAAAGAATATTGGGAAAGCTCTTTGCCAAGTCCTGTCCTGGTACCGTCTTTTTTTCAGAAACTAACATACTAAAAGGGAATTGGATTTCTATCACAGTAGTAAATTACCTATTTTCAATCAATCATCTTGCAAATTCACACAGTTCTTAGCTGTCGGATATCTGGACTAACCAAAACTCATCCAGGAAGCTTTGCTTCATGTCCATAGACTCAAGTACAAATTACATGCTCTGGCACTTAGTTAAAGTTAGTTAAACATCTGTAGGGCATGTAAAAGGTTATGTGCAGAATTAAAGAAACACTTCCATGTAACTTATAAACAAGTTTACATAAATAAGGGGAAAAGAAGCTCTCACTGCAGAACCAGTGACCTGTAAGAAGCAATTACTGTAATAAAATATATTTACTGTTAGCATATGCTATGCCAGTACCTAAAGAAAAGTGTTAAAACCAGATGAATGCATCTGGGTATAATCTAGCCAAGATTCCAAAGCATCTACTCTCCCCACAGGTAAGCATCAAAAACAATGAGCAACTCAGAGGACAATAAAAATATCGTAGCCTTAGTACAAAGGACTGAAGAAACCAATACCATATTCTCACATCTGAATATTGATCATAATCTCAACATTCCACAATTCAGCTCCAAGAAAAAGGAGGAGTGGAACAAAAACAAAAACAATGACTTTTGGCATTTTACATGGAATTGTTTAGGATGCAATATTCAACTTTGTGCATAGAAAGAAGACCCACTAATTTATGTGTGCATCATCTGCTTCTCACATTCAGAGATCCTTCAATATTAACCTTGATCTGTTGTAAATATCTTGCAGAAAAAAATTGAACTCAAAAGGAATGGCTAAATGCTAACATTCACTAATAAAATATCACTAAAATATAAAATCATATGAAAATAGTCACTTGTCAATATTCTACAGAGATTTCAAATGTTTTTTTCCAGCTAAACTTAGTAAAGCTGAATACCACATTAGTTAAATATTTGTCAATGTAGCTTTTCCAGCTATATAGCTGTAATACCAATTTAATTATATAAATGTTAAAGCTGCTGGTAAATTAAATGTATTTAAATTGTGCTGGATTTTATACTGTTGCATATATTTCTGTTAGAGTTCTTGATGTTTGGTGGATTTCCTAAGCTTATTTAAAAGCAGCATTTGCACTGAGTTACTCATCTGTAGGACACTAGAATTTTATTTTACTTTATGACACACGCACACATACAATACATATATACATATATATATATATATACATATACATATATATATATATACATATATATATATATATATATATATATATATACATAAAA
>NC_056731.1:1182966430-1183001366 GCF_019279795.1 Protopterus annectens | reverse complement strand
TTTTTTTTCCTGAGTAAAATGACAGTCCTTAACACCATCCCCCACTCTATGTAGAGGGAGGGAGGGGAAGACGGAAGGTAGCCAAGGCAGAAAAACAAAACACTCATGAGGAGGTATGGACACAAACTGGAGGAACAATGGAGAGAAACAGACAGATGGACACAGAGGATAAGCAGTGAAAGGGCAGCAAACAGGATACTGAGGAGTGGCACAAGGAATGGAAACTCCATGATGAGAGATACAGCACAGCAGGCTGTGGGGGGCTTGTATGTCTAGGAGAAACCTCCTCCAGGTATCAGGTACCCCCCCCATAGCTACCACCGTGGGCAGGATTTGCATCCAAGCCTAGTCGATGGAGCCAGCTGGCCGTGCAAGTCTATAAACTGCACATGGAGACAGGCCAGAGGCCCATGTTGGACTAGCCACTACACCTACTACTGGTGAGGTGGATGACCCATCAGGGACACTCTTAATAGACGTGCCTCTGCCTCCTCCTGAAAGGTGTCCATGGAGACACCCAGCCATTCATCCATATTACATTCTGTAACATTACTTTGTCCCTCAATACAGAGCCAGAACTGATGACTGCTGGTGACATGGCAAAAGCACACTGGCTGGTGTGGTCCAGGGTGGTCACTGCTACTCCTCTTCCGGCACCAGCTCCTGTAGAGAGAGAGAGAGAGAAACCAGTACAGTACAGTAGTATATACAGGTATGTCATGGACCGGTGTGTGTGCCATATATACTGCAGTAATGCCAGAGATGTGTTATCATCATTCTTTCCATGTGTTCCAGTAGTGAAGGATTCAGAACAATGGGGTAACACATGCTTTGCCAAGAAACATGTCACTGACCGTGATGGCACCATGCACACAGCAGTCTAATTTAATACAGTGACACTGTCAGCAATGCTAATACTGGAGTGCATTATACATTCCACATACAAGAAATCATGGTGGATGGGAAGACTGATCACTCAGCATAACCTTATTTTGTACTGGGCCTCCAGTCCATTCTAGCTCCATCCAAGGGACACAGGAGTCACTGTCACATATTCCATAGGGGACAGATATGTAGGTGACTGTCACTGGATGTGCAGGTCAATGACTGGGTACAAAACTATTTAGCACACCATCACACTGCACAGACTGGGAGTATGCAACATTTGCTTAATTGCAACCACTCCAGGAACTCGGCTAAAACCTGCACAACATGCAGAGCAACACAGCATATAGGGACCTGGGCTGGATAAACCTGACAGTAGGCGTGCTAAGTTTGCAGCCACTTTTATATCCATACAGATATTGGCAAATGCCCACCAAGGCAGTGCATGGGTCTGAATACTCAGCACACACTCAAATAGATGGCACAATGTTCAGAGAATTGCATTACTGTCACTACTGCCATGACTATTTATACATTTAAGTGTGGGCACTCTCAAATTCATGGTCAATAATTATCTGTTTCTACCAACAGGATGCCCCACTGGGCCAGGTGCTGACTCCTGAACTTTCACACCTTTCCTTTCCCTTGTTGGCTTCAGACTGCAAAATTTACCTAAGGAAAATGAAGTCGGTTAAAGCAGCAGGCTCAGATGAGGTCATACCAAGATGTTGGGTGAGTTATGGGAGAAATGGGCCCAGGGGATACTCACAGCAGTATGGAGAGAAAGGTGTAACCAGATGACTGCAGAATGAGTATTCAAGCACAAGTACAGTTGTGCAAGACCTTACCATAATGATAGATTTCCTTCTCTTCGCTGTTGCAATATTTTTTTGCAATAGGGATTCCCTGCCAAGGATTGCCCAATGTCCAGCCAGTATACCAAAGCCTTTAGGCTGCCAAGGCATAAATTTGACGTCCAGAGGTACCATCCTCACAATTGAGAGCCCCAGTGGGAACATCAGCCCAAGGAAGAAAATAGATAAGAGAAAACAAGCAGGGGGAAGGAGTGAATACTGCAACAATGAAGAGTATCATCTAGTATTATGGTAAGATCTTGTACAACTGTACCATGTCCTTCCATTTATCGTTACAATAGGGAGAGTGCAAAAGCTCAGGAAGGAGAGAGGGAGGAGGATGGACCAGCAGAACTCTCCAGGAACCAATGAAGAATGGCCCTAGCAAAGCCAGCTCCAGCGTTGGAAACGGAGTCTAATTTGTAGGGCTTGGTAAATGTATGCATAGACCACCAGGTAGCTGCCTCAAGTACATTGTTAGTATCTAAACGCTTGAAAAACACCAGAAGCCACATCCTTAACAGAAGAAGAAAGGCTCTTTCCATGGAATGCATAACTGAAAGAAATGGCCTTAGAAATCCGAGAAGAAACAGTTTGCTTGGAAACAGCCAAACCCAAGGATCTAGGATGAAAGGAAACAGAGCTGGTCAGATTTATGAAAAGTCTTACTCTTATCCAGATAAAAATCTGAGTCATCTATGCACATCAATTGTGTGCAGCACGTTCTCACTAGTAGATTGCAGAGAAGGGAAAAAAGTGGGCAAATGAATAGACTGATTAAGAGACAACTCATTCACCACCTTGGGCATAAAAGAAGGATTAGTATGAAGGGACACACTTTTCTTATGGAACACTAAAAAAGGAGGACAAGCCATAAGGGGTTGAATCTCAGATACTCATCTGGCAGAAATAAACACCAACAGAAGTACTTCCAAGAACAATGTTTATGGAAGCTGAAGCTGCAGGCAGCAAAGGAGCCTGGGTCAATTTTTCTAAAACAAAATTAAGATCCCAGGAAGGATAAGTAGGCTTAAGAAACTTTTATCCTCAAATCTAGAAGTCAGAGAAGGAGATAAAAGCGGAGAAACAGAGAAAGACTAAGTGGCCTTTAACAGAGGAATATGCTGACCCGGCATTAAACAATTCACATAGGTAAGACAGATATAATCCAAGATGACTTCCCTGCTTAATTTAGCAGAAGTATATTGGCATCAAGCAAGACTCGAAATCAAACCAGAAGTACAGGAAAAATCAGGCAACAACCGAATGTGCCAAAACACATAAGAATATAAGGTGAAGGACCAGATGAGAAGGCAAGAAATGTGGAAAAAGCATAAATATACTTGCAAGTATAGAAAACTTCTGGAAGAACCTCATGTTGATCAGGAATGCACGCAAGAATGGTTAAGGAAAGGCGAATTCAAACCAGGAGATGAAATATTAATATTGGCAGCACAAGACAGTGGGCTAAGTACATGCTGGTTTACAATGTCCATTAAACATGTGGGAGAAACAGACAAATGTAGGTTTTGTAAAACTGAATTGGAAAGTTGCACACCTTGTTGCTGGTTGTGACATACTAATGGCAGGAGGACTGTATCCTGAAAGGCATAATAATGTGGCAAGACTGTTGCACTGTGGCTGAAAAATACTGGAAACATGAGCCACAAAGCATCATAGAAATTGAAGTCTACATCACATGGGATCACCCATTACCAACAGTTCAAAAGACAGATGCCAGAAAACCAAATATAGTGGTCCAAGAAAAGAAGACAAAAGTAGCATTGATCACTGAAATCGCTACACACAGTGACTATAGCATCTTGCGTAGAGAGAGAGACAAAGTCATAAAATATCAGGATCTGCAAGCAGAAACAAGAGCAATGTGGAAGAAAGATACCCAGACAGTTCCAATACTAACAGGAGCAATGGGTCTTAAAAAAATCTACAATTGCATTTAGGTACGTTACCAATCCATGTAACCCCATTCGAATTGCAGGAGTCATCATTTCTGGGCACATTGCGGGTGTTGAGAAGAGCACGTTTGGCTGACATCAAAGACTGAAACAAATCTAATTTCATGAACTTTAATTATACTCTGACTTAGGAATGGGGTCCATTCCCATCATAGTATTAGAAACCCAAAAGATTCGTAGAAATAAAAAAGTAAGATAGAACTAAAGGAAGATCCATGGAAAGTGGATCAAGGTTACAAGAAAGAAACCAAACAGAAAACCTCTTCCATTTGGATAAGTAGGATTTCCTAGGTGTGGGCTTCCTGGCCTCCTGCAGGACCCTAAGCACTTGCTTAGAAAAAAAGATGCCTGTATTGAATCAAACTCCTATCAGCCACAGTGTCAGATGAAGAGTGGACAGGTAAAGATGGATGAGTGATCCCTTGACTTGTTTGAGTAGATCCACCCTGTGAGGCAACTTGTGATGATTGCTCTTGGCTAAATGCAAGAGGGGGAACCAATGCTGTCTGGGCCAAAACAGAGTCAACTACAAGATTTTGAGAGCATCCTGTTAGATTTTCAACATGACTTTTGGAATGAGATGAAGGGGGAGCAAAGGCATAAAGAAACATCCCTTTCCAAGAAAAAGGGAAGGTGTGTCCACCTTCCAGACTAGAAGACCTGGGACTATAGCACAAAAAAAAAAAGAGGAGGAGGAAGTTGTCTGTTCAGAGGGAAGGCAAATGTATCTAGTTGAGGAGTATCCCACTGGTAAACAATGTCTAGAAGCACATCCCTGTGAAGCATCCACTCGTGGGATTGTGTTATGGACCTGTTCAGAATGTCTGCCACAATTTTCTAACCTGAGGGAATATAAACTGCCTGAAGATTCACACGGTACTGGATAGCTAGATCCCACACTAGAAGAGCCAACCAGCAAAGGAGGAAAGATACTGTTCCAGCTTGCTGTGGTACTGTCTGTAAACACCTTGAGAGGCCCTGGGGAAAAGCTTGAAGAGTAAGCAGACGAGCTCTCATGTTTTTTACACTAATGTGGTCTTTCCATTATTGAAGTGACCAATACCTTTAGAGAGTTGAAAGCTGCTCCCCATCTCGCATATGAAGAGTCTGTGAACAGATCCTGAGAGGCAAGAGGGAATTGAAAAGGGAGCCCTGGACTGAAAATCAGCTGCTGAGTCCACCACTGAAAATCCAGCTTGAGGCATGGAAGAACAACAACTAAGTCGTCTTGGGGATGAGAATGCAGAAGCCAAACTGACTTTAGAAACCACTGAAGTTTTCATGTGGTGTTTAGCAAATGGGAGCATAAGAATAGTGGAGGCAATAAAACCTAGAGCTGTCAGAAGCTCCCTTGCTGTGATTAAGGCCAGAGGAAGAAGGGACTGAAAGAAAGACAAGGAGAATCACACCCTTGGGAAGATGCAAGGATGCCAGTATTGGAATAGTCTGGATCCTGCACCCTACAAATACATGATCCTTTGAAGGAGTCCTAAAAGATTTTCAGACATTTATAGTGAACCCCAGGCTTTGCAGATGGGAAATGGCAAAGTGAAGATGCTGCAGTAGAATGTCTGGAGAGGATGCCTGAAGCAGAAGGTTGTCTAAGTAGGGAAAGACGTGTATCCCTCTTAGCTTGCAAAAAGCAATCAGAGGACCAAGGCATTTGGTGAATAGCCTTGGGGAAGTAGAAAGGACAAAGGCTAAAGCAGAAAACTGAAAATACCAGGAAGCAACAGAAACAAAAATGTCCTGAAAAAGGGATGAATAGGGATGTGAAGGATAAGCATTGTTGAGGACCAGAGACATTAGAAAAGCCTGCAGAAGCAACAGCGGGAACAGAGTCTGAAGGGACATCATCTGAAAGGAAGACTTTCAGAAAGGGGTTCAAATCAGAGAGGTCTAGAATGGGTCTCCAAGTGCCCTGTTTCCTGGGAACTAAAAACAGTCTGAATAGTTCCCAGAATCAAAAAATCCTGACGCTCCCTGGAAAAAAAGCCAACTGTTCCTGAGTGGACTGAGGAATGCCGCTGAAATGGGGAAAATATTTCCAGATCATGTAATACCCTAGGCAGATAAAGGAAAGAACCCAAGAATCCTGAGTAAGCCTTAACCAGACTGGAAGAGATAGGGAAGGATGAAGAGAAAGATGAATGTGCTGAGAACAAGATAGTCAGGCAGCAACTGGTTTGTCAGGAAAAGGAGATTTCAAGGTCACAGGAGTCTGAGCAGCTTTAGCAGGAGGAGCCCTTTTACCCACTTCTTACCCCTGGAAGGAGGGCGAGATTGCCTACAAACAAAGGCCTGCTTATTAGGATAATTTCTTTGAAACTTAGGCACAGGAGAAACAAACACATGTTTAAGTTCCTGCAAAGCCTTGCTCTTATCCTGAAAGGACTTAAATCAGCAGCACCAAATAAGTGTTTGTTATCCAGAAGTGCACCCGTCAACTTAGCCTTAATATCATCAGGCAAAGATTGAAGCCGAAGCCAGGAATATCTTCTCATAACAGAATCAAAAGCAACAGCTCTGCAAGAAGCATCTGCTGCATCATAACTGCACTTAATAGAATGGTGAGCCACTCAAGAAGTCGACCCCAACAAAGAAAGAGCAGAAGTCTTCCCTTCAGAATCAGGAAGGTCATAAATAACCTGACAAGCCTGAGGAAGACCCAAAATATATCTGGACATACGTGTCTGGTAATTGACAACCCTGAAAGCCAAGTTAGCAGAGGTATAAACCTTCTTACCTAGCCTTTCCATTGTCCTACTGTCTTTATCAGAAGGCTTTGTAGAAGGCAGTAACTGAGATGGCTTGTCAGATGCCACAGACACCACAGAGGGGTTCGTTGAAGTACATCTATTAAAGATTCCTTAGGCACCCTGTAAATCCTATGCAGTAGAAAAGGCATCCAACAAGGTAGCCAAAACAGGAGGGACAGCGGAAGGTCTGGGGACAGTCCATTTGCAGAAGCTTGTAATAACTTATTCTGCACCTTGGAAACCTGACTACAATCCCATTTAAAAAATTCCATCATCCTTGAATTTGCATCCCTGAAGGAAATCTGTAAAAGAGTGGCAGGGCTAGTAGACTCCTCCTCCTCAGAGCCACAGACTAAAGGATAAGGAATCTGGGATGAATAAGCAAGGGATTCCTCACCCTCAGTGAAATTCTGCCATTCACTCTGAGGGTCCTTAGGAATAGGGGAAATGCACCTATCCTAAAAAAAATTTTGAAGATTCAGGCACCAGATGACATTCCACAGTTGAAGTTGGCACTTCCTCTCTAACCAGAATGTGAGGAACACCCCTAGGCCCTTTGGTAATAATCATCCATAGTTCCCCCTTAGCATCTGAAGTGGATGTCTGTGAAGCCTCCATGGACATGTGCGAGGATGGATACCAGCTTCAGAAGTGGTTGTGGCAGAGGAATACAATGGAGGAGCCCAGTAATCCCCTCTGGGATTACACCAGCCTCGAGAGACATCCGGCAGAGATAGTACAGTGGAAGAATCTGATAAAGACTTCTTGGACTTCTTCACAGACAACTGACCCTCAGAGCAGGAAGTTTCCTCCATAGCGTCTTTTGCTAAAAGCTTAAGATGTCTTTTTTCTAAATACAAGGCCACAGAGGAAAGCCTATGCCAGAGTCTCTCTGGAATGAAAGCCTGACAAATGGAACAGGACATATGGTCGTGGGAAGCACACAGACAAAATAAGCACAGTTTGTGACTCTCTTTACGGAGAATCTGTCTCCCGCACTGGCAATTACCCTTTCTGGATGACATGAAACCCCACAAGCAACAACAAAAAAAAAGATAAAAGCAAAAACCCTAATGGGGCACTTATCTCTGAAATGACTTGGTGAGCCAGCAATGAAGCAGGCATTCAGACTGGCAGTGAAGATGTTCTGAGGATGGTATGTTCAGATGTCACCTTTATGCCCTATGCTATACACAGGGAGTATACCTGTGAAGTACAGCATACCTTAAAGCAGATGTGTCCGACCCACAGCCCACAGGTGGCCCTCAGAGCTTTCATGCGGCCCGCGCGTCTCAGGTGAGCCGTTACCACTGCCATGCATGAACAAATTCAACATTTTTTTCGGGTTTTTTTGGCGCCCGTGACTTTTAAACTCAGCGCCATTTCCGTTTATTTTGTTCGTGCCGAAATAGGACCTGTGTGTTCGTGCCAAAGAAGAGCTGCAGAAAAGGGACTTGTTCTTGCCGAAGAGTTGAAGAAGGATTCGTCATTGCCTTTAAAACAGACAGCAACTGTATTAACAGGTAAGTATAAAATCAAGGATGTCCATCATGAATGAACAGCACTTTTATGTGTGATCACAAATGTATGAATACAGGAATTTGCAGGTACTGATCAAACATCTGATGTCCTGGTAATTTCTATTCCTGTCCTGCCAAGATACAGCAATCTAAGACTTCGTATAGGTAGGGGGGTGGGGGGTACAGGGAGAATTACTTTTCTAACCATGACTGTTGCTTGTACTGGAGTGTTTGCAATATTTTGGGATCACATTTATAAGGGCTAATTACAAAACAGTCATGCTTTCATTAGGAAGCACTGCTTTGCATCTCATGAATTTGTGCACATCTCACCTGGTAACCCAGGTACAGAAGAAGGATAACTAGCACCTATTTAGAACTGGCATAATTCTTACATGGGATTAGCAACATTCTACTTTGTGTTTCTTTCTTTTTTAAAGTGTAGGGCCATGGAACTGTGATGTAAAATATATTTGAAGTAGTAATGAAAACCCTGCCTAGAACCACTGAACCAAAATTTATTTTGATTAATGCATACTCATCATTTTGGTATTTTTTGTCAATTTACCCAGCTAACAAAATAGATGCTAAGGATCTCATCAATGTGATGCATTAAATTTTAAGAAAAAAAATCCACCAACATTTGGGCAATCTAACACAGAATTTCACACTGCCACCATTTTAAGGACCACATGGCCCTCCTAATCTGCCCGTGTCCCATGGTTTGGATTCTCTGCAGATTCCACTTTTATTTCCAAAGCATAATTCTTTTCATGCTGTAATGATTTAATGAAATAATGAACATATTTACATATTTAAACATCATGTATGCATATGTGCTAATTATTAGCACATACGCATACATGATGTTTAAATACTGAAACGTTCATTTGTAAATCGTTACAGCACATTAGCAGCTAATTGCCAATAGGTACCCTTCAGTGCTGCAACAGAAAAAGCAGAAGGTGCAGTATGCTCAAACTGATGTGTGTGTGTGTGTGTGTGTGTGTGTGTGTGTGTGTGTGTGTGTGTGTGTGCAAATGTATGTGTTTATATTACTTCTCCTTGCTATAAAATGCAATGCAAGACATTACTGCTGTAGCTGGAGTCCCCAGATGTCACTTCTGCAAATTGTAAACCAGAATGTCAAAGCTCTATTTTCATCACTGTCTAACACGGCTACTTAAAGTCAATTAAAAAGTTGAGTTTGTGTGTGTGTGTGTGTGTGTGTGTGTGTGTGTGTGTGTGTACCTTGGAGTAGCGTGCCGAAAAAAATCTGGACATCATCTTAGACTGGCATTAGTCCGTTTTGCACTTCGTGTAGTGACTGAGTTCCTGCTATGACAGCGGCATAATGAAGAACTGAAGTTGCCGCCCTTGGTTTTTCTGTTGTCTTTCTGTAGAAAAAGAATTTGAAAAACATTATTGAGAGACGTATGGCATAGACTTGTATTGTTTGGGTAGTTTTTGATAGCAAATGTTCGATATGAGTAGTTAAGAGGTTGATTAAAATGAGTAGTAAATGATGCGACACGAGGTGTGATAAGGTTTAGCAGCCCAGCCTTCAGGTGTCCTTAAACATCTTTTTCTTTGGAACAATTGCCATATGCCTCATTGCTAATATGCACATCATTTAATTTGCTGTTTTTATATCCTTGATCATTCTAATAAAATGGTCATCATTAGCATTGCCTCAGTAGCATTTTGAGCTATCTTCCAAGGTAACTCGGTAATGGCAACTTTTCAAAAGCTCATATTCCTTTTCCTGTCTCTTCCTGTGACAGCTGATTGACTCAGCATACCCTGAGAGGTAAGCCTTCAGCTGTTACAGAAAGTGAGTGTTCAGTCTTTTTCTGCCATGTAAAGAAGAAGGTCCTCTGGCTCTTCACAGGACCCAGTGCAGATTTTTCTGGCCTACTGCTCAGATGAGCCCCATTGAGGGGACCCTCTCTTCCTCTCATTTTATTGACAGATGTATTATTCTCTTTCTGTTGTTGTGTTTACTGAAAAAGTATGTATATTCATTGTAATATTTTATTTTGGTCAGTGCAGTAGATCACGTGGGAATTTCTGCTTGCAGCAGTGTTTACTGGGCTTCTATCTTTAACAAATGCTTATTGTTACAGTTTCTGAGGAAACATTTGGCAGTTCTCTCAGAAGTGCAGTGCATATCATCTGCTGTTGAATGCTAAAGGTGTGACTTTACTATTGGTAGTCTAATTTATTTTCATCTTTTGACAGGAAGATATCACAGAAGTTGGATTTTTCAGCATTTACATATTTATTATATGTATGACTACTGATTTTAACATTTGTCACAGTTTTACAATTAACAAATTTAATTAAATATGTGGTAGAAATTTTACTCTGACAAAATATAGTTTAAATTGCTATTAGCATTATTTCGACAGTTTAATGCAGCGAGTGAGTGAGGAGTTAATTTTTAACATTTGTTTGGCGGTTGTTTTCATGTTTGCACTTCGTGTACTGGAAATTCTTTAACTTCTGTCCGTTGTAAAAATTCTGAACACATTTCAAACTTTTTTGTGACAATAGCACAGTCTGGCTGAGTTTAGTTGCCTGGAGACTTGGTTATTACTAGAAACTTTAAGAAGAAAGGTTATACTTTCTAATGTAAAGAAAGAAAACATGGAAAAATAGGACAGAAGGAATTCAAATGATCGGAACAGTGCTTGAGGCAATGCTTATTTTATGGAGGAATGAAGGCATTGTGTTTAGGAATTCAGAGTTGCACTCTCATGGATTCTTTCGATGTAAAATTCTAATATGTAAATAGGGTAATCTTTTGGAAAGTCACTATAGTACTGCGTTAGACTTGGGAGTAAGGTATTTGCTCCCCAATTCTTTGTGCTGTTGGTTCTTTAATATTCACATAATTTTAGCTTGATCATTTATGTGGGATAAGCGCTTTTTAGAGAAGCATGCCTGAAGGTCAGAGATTTATGAGATAATATAATTGTCCCTGACAGTGAGTGGCATTTGAAGACATTTGCATGTGGACTTGGTTTCTTATTAAAATATCAGTTGATGTGTAGAATTATACTTATGGGATTTTTATTTATTTTTAAAGGTTACAATGCCTGCACAAAGTAATATATGGGCAATATTGTTTGTAGTTTGGATTGCCCATACCTGTCAACTCCTATAACTTTTAGAAATTCCACTAGTGAGTTTTAGCCTTCAGATTTAGCTTTGCTCTTTCTAGATTTATCAGTTTTCTTGATAGCGATGGATTTGTTTAAGTTACATACATTGTTAATTGGTGAGCAAAGCCAATACAAACATTTCTTATCAGAAATATTATTATACATAAACTAGTATCTGGAGTATCTCAAGAATCATTATCAGGTCCTACAGTTTTCATCATCTTCATTAACAGTATAGTGTCTGCTTCCCATCTATCTCAGCTCTCATCCTGTGAAATGCAGAAAAAACAATGAGAGAAACCACTCAAACTGATTTACACAGCTTTTCAGTTGTAAGTTCAGTAGAATAAGTGTATTTTCTTGTTTTATAGGTGCAAAATAGAGTCAAAGTACCTGTTTATTTTCATGTTCTGCACAGGACTGCAACTTCCAGAAGTAGACAGACTAAGACAGCAGTGTCTCCACTGCTCATGCAAAATAAAATTGTGAAAATAAAGGTGTGACGTCCTTGCACTAGCCCAGTAGTCTCAATCCTCAACACCATCGCCAGTGAGGGACGTGCACATTGGGAGAATGACAAGTACACACACAGTACAGTTTCCCTTAAGAGCACACAGAGATCACAGTCAGTCTGCAGGCTGGTTTTTCCCTCTTCCTCCAGATCCCCAATAAGTCTCCCCACTGGCACATCTATAAGGTTAAGATCTCAGCAGAGTGGTCAAATCAAAACCTCCAGCACCCTCTCTGTCCAACCAGTGCTCAGTGTCCCTGCCCCAGTAGCTGACACACACACACACACACACACACACACACACACACACACACACACACACACACACAGATTTCATTTGTAGACATACACTGACATTCCTGGGGAAAGCTGGCACAGGTTCACTAGCGATGGCCCCTTCTGCCCATACTATAAGGTAGTATCAGCTGCCATAACTACTCTTACTTATCAGCTACTATAAGGCCCTTCCCAAAGGGTGACCAATCTTACTGTGTAATGTTACTGTTATCCAAATGGTAAGTATGACCAACAAGAAGGCTATTGGAATGGGCTATGCAGTGTCACAAAATACATATGCAAGTACTCTGAGAGCTTAAATATCTCTAACAAACTAGTCACAATTAAAAGGTTAAATATTTAATAATAAATAAAAGAGCAAGAGAAGACGATACTCAATAACTCAACTCAGTGACAACAGAGTTCAAAATCACAGGAAATATTTTAACATTGCAGAACAGTCTCACATAAATACAGCAAACATCTGTCTGCTGTCAGATGCAGAAGAATTTGAAATGGTTCAGTCTAGCCTGCTAATTGGACAATGGAAACCTTTATTTTCCTGCGGATTTTTATTTATTTTTTTTTTACTTTGGTAACATGCAAAGTGATTATACTTAATGTAATTCTTCCATGACCGGACTTAAATACAAAAAAATTAAAAAAATGCACAACTGCACAGGTAGTTAAAACATACCCAAAGTGGATGATGATGCATTTTTTTGGCATTTAGCTTGAGGCCCATGTTTCTGTTACCAGTCATTTGTTTGGGTGAGATCCTCTTGTAGCTTATTCAGAATTGTTTTATTAAGTCAGTAATGTGAGTTATTTACTTTATTGCAAAATTGTTGACTTATTTTTGTGGATTATAGTATTGTAGGACTGCTAATGTTGACATTTTATGTACTTGGACTGCTGGAGTGGTTTTCCCAGTAAGCATTGGTACTGCTGTAGTGAATAACTAAAATGACAGTGCTAGTGTGTGCCAGTTTTCTCTTTGCAAGTGAATGAGTTTCCTTGGGTAGCAGGCAAAGTAAACAGTGTCTAACTTGACAGTAGGGCTGTGATTAGGTTACTGAAATCTACCATCCTTGTACCATTAAGAAACTGTTACTTACATGCTAACCATACATATGTTCATAGCTCTATCAGTGTCCATCTGAATTTCATGAATTCTACCCGTCTCTCCCCTGCCTGGATATTTTTATGTTATGCTGTGGATGTAAAATGCTTCCTCCAGCACCATTAGCATATACTACAGCTATGGCTAGCCTTGGGTTTTATTTCCTTAGTTTTGTAATGTAAATTGTTAGCCATTGTTTTAAAAATAATAAATATAACTAGGGACAAAGTAGTTAGTAGTAGTTAATACTAGTTACTCCTTTTTTACTTTTCAGCGTGGCTTCTGCATCATGCCAAAATAAAACCGCTACCAAAAAAATAGCGGATGAAAGGAGAGTGCTTCAGGAGAAATGGACTGACAACTATTTCTTTGTTGAATCTAATAATAAAGCACTTTGCTTACTATGCAGAGAAGTATCTATTTTCAAGGATTACAATTTGAAACGGCATTATATTCAAATGCACCCCAAATTAAGTGAATTGCAAGGAGTGTGCTTGTAAACAAAAAATATTAGATTTAAAGAAAAATCTTACATTCCAACAACAGCGGTTTCGAAAATCGGCTACTCAACCGGATTCCTTAGTGAAAGCAAGTTATGTTGTAGCAAACTTAATTGCTAAAAAATCCAAGCCATTTGCTGATGGTGAATTTATAAAAGAATGCCTTGAAAGTGTAGCAGACAATCTGTATTGAAAAAAGTCAGATTTTTTCAAAATAAGTTTATCTCACCAGACAATCACTAGGCGTGTGGAAGATACAGCGAAATATACTGAAAATACTTGGAATCTCGGTGTGCAACTTTCAAGTTTTACTCCGTAGCTTTGGATGAGAGCACAGATGTTACAGATACGGCGCAACTTGCCATATTTATTCGAGGCCTTGACAAGGATTTCGGTATTACTGAAAAACTGACCTCTCTGGTACCACTGAAAGATACCACAAAGTCTATTGATCTCTGTAAAGCACTAAAAGCAACACTGGCAAGATTTTCCTTGACCATCGAAAACATGTCTGGCATAGTAACTGACGGTGCTCCAGCTATGGTTGGAAAGAAGGAAGGACTAAACAACACTGATGGAAGATGATGCAAAACAGATCAATAATGTGCATTTTATGAAGTACCACTGCATTATACATCAAGAAAATCTGTGTGCACGGACTTTTAAAATGGAAGATATTATGAATGCTGTTATTAAAACAATACATTTTATAAGATCCAGAGGATTAAATCACCGTCAGTTTCAAGAGTTTCTGAATACCTTGGAATCTAGCTATGGAAGTAAGGTGGTTAAGTCGTGGTGAAATGTTGAAACGTTTTTATGATTTGAGAAATGAAATAAAATGCTTTATGGAGTCAAAAGGAAAGCCTGTACCCGAATTTAAAAATGCTAACTGGATGGCTGATTTAGCATTCTTAGTAGACATCACTGCTCATTTAAATGACCTGAACCTGCGCCTCCAAGGTGAAAATCTAATAATAACGGACATGTTTCAAATAGTGACGGCATTTGAAGTGAAACTGAAATTATGGCACTGTCAGATTAAGAACAGTAACTTCATTCACTTTCAAACACTGTCTGAACAAAGCCACGTAAATACTGAAAATATGCAGCATTAATTAATAGTTTAGCACAGGACTTTCAGAGCAGATTTCAAGATTTCAGAAAACACTAACGGCATTTCAGTACATTTGCTACTCCCTTTTCAGTTGACATCAACATGTTGCCTGCAAACCTGCAAATGGAATGCATAGAATTGCAGCCAGATATACAACTTAAAGAAAAATTGCTGCAAGTGTCTTTAATGGAGGTTTATAAGTTGCATCTGCCAAAAGAAAAATATCCATCACTTTACGAACATGCCCTGTTCATGACATCTCTGTTGGGGAGTACGCACATTTGCGAGCAATTTTTTTCTCGCATGAAATATACAAAAAATAAAATCAGAACTAAAATTTCAGATGAGCATCTTGAAAATACTCTTCGCATCGCCACTACCTCCATCAAAACCGATATAGACACACTGGTATCACCAAGACAGGCTCCGTGTTCACATTAAAAAGGTTATACTCAATGTTTGCTTACTACACAAAAGAACAATCTTGACTTGACAGCCTGACCCTCCTGATATGGAAACTTTAAGTATAACAAGAACTATGACCAATATGTTTGAATTCTGCAAAGGTCTGTGTCTGGCTGCACCCTTGTGAAAAGGTTTCATGAATAAACATTGCCACTAATAAAGTCAGTTATTTGTTGAAATTTGTGAAAAGTAAATACTGGAAGACCCCTTTCAAATTTTCAGCAAACACTGGGAAACTACTCAAGTTGGAGACGTATAGTGAGCTAAGGAAGAAGTATAAAAAGGTGTCATCTGATGATGCTATGCCTCATTGGGTGATCTGTACAAGTCATCAGCTGAAATGTGCACTCATGGACCTTCTTTCATCTTCAGAACAGCCTGACCAGACAGCAGTGCAAAAGCAAGAAATATTGTCAGTGCCATATTTCAGGGACAGATTCTAAAGCTAGAAATGTGCCTTTCCAAAGGGGTGCTCAGTGTGAGAATACCACTGATGGAACCTTCTTTCATCTTCAGACCAGCCTGACCAGACAGCAGTGCAAAAGCGAGAAATATTGCCAGTGCCATATTTCAGGGACAGATTCCAAAGCTAGAAATTTGCCTTTCCAAAGGGATGCTCAGTTTGAGAATACCACTGATGAACCTTCTTTCATCTTCAGACCAGCCTGACCACACAGCAGTGCAAAAGCAAAAATATTGCCAGTGCCATATTTCAGGGACAGATTCCAAAGCTAGAAATGTGCCTTTCCAAAGGGGTGCTCAGTTTGAGAATACCACTGATGAACCTTCTTTCATCTTCAGATCAGCCTGACCAGACAGCAGTGCAAAAGCAAGAAATATTGCCAGTGCCATATTTCAGGGACAGATTCCAAATCTAGAAACAGAAGAATACATGAGCGCTTTGGACAACATATGGACATTAAGGACATGATGGAAGACAGGGACATCTTTAAGAAACCAGCAAAATCATAGGTATGATCTCATACAAATTGAAGGGCTCGTACCCGTTAATTTTTTTTTTTTTTTTACAAATAAACTAAGATGTTAAACTAAGAAGTTAGAGTTAATTATTTTAAGAATTAGAATGAGAATTTGAATTTTAGGGCAAATATTATGCATTTATTACATTTATTCATTGTTAAAATTCACCTACAATACAGCTAGGGGGTCGACTTTGGTCACCCGTGACAGCGATACAGTTAACTATATGATATATTTTACATGCGGCACCAAGACAATTTCTGTTGATAATGCTGCCCCTGCAAGTGAAAAGTTTGGACACCCCTGCCTTAAAGCAAGCTAAAGGCTTTGACATACTGGCTGGATGTCGGGCCACCCTTGGCAAGGGATCCCTATTATAAAGAATACTGCAACAGTGAAATTGAAGGACATCAAAGGAAAGATGCACACAATAATAATACCATGATGGAGAGACAGCTGGAGTCATCAAGGCGCTTGCTCAGAAAGGAAAGTGGGCAATATAGAGGTATCAAACTCCTATCACTACATGAAAGTGTCACACAGGGTGAATAATAAATGAATAGGTAGAGCAGTAGAAAGTAAGATGGGTAATGAACAGTTTGGATTCAAGTCATGATGCAGTACAACTGACCAGATGTTTGCCATAAGACAGAGCGGACAAGAAGCAACCAGCAGAAACAACTTAACATTATAGGTGTCTACTTACCACCAGGTGACTTCAACACTGATTGGGTCTCTAACACGGCACCCCCCCCCCAAAGTACCACTTAAACCTATTTAATTTCCATACAGCTTATCCAAACCTCCACCCGTACAGACAAATTCTCCAAAAAGGAATCTATATTAGGCTGAATCCTAACCAACAAGCCTTCATTTGCCAACATATCTGGTACATTACCAGACTCCCTCAGTGATAACCTACCCACACTTATACCAAGGCAGCACACAAAACTCAAAAACCTCCATCCTACTTTCTATCCATAGTTCCAAAAATTTCCTACCAGACCAATTCATCAACACCTTAAAAAGAAATAAATTGGTCACCTCTTAAAACTCTACCATTAGATGAAGCCATGGAGTACATTAATACTACCTTCTTAGATATCCTTAATCTTATGGCTCCACAATGTATAATTCATACTAAAACCAACCCAGCCTCCTGGATCTCAAAGGACACAAGATCCCTACTCAATGAGACATAGCTTGGGCAACCTAGTGTACCAACAAAACAAGTACGAATCAACAATACCTCCTAGAGCTCAGAAACAAAGCAAAAAAAATCAAATACATAATGACAAAAAAGTTACTATATCCAGTTACAAAAAACTTAACAATCCACACAAATTCTGGTCTGCAATCAACCACATTCTCCAACCAGGCAAAATCACCTCCCCAAACCTTAACATTGAAGGTGATAATGATATTGCCACTCAGTTTAATGACTATTTCACCTCCTCCATCCAAAGGTATTCGATAATCTCCCCACTACTACTACAAATGCCCCCAAAATACAAAACTGTCATCATAAGACCAACACCCAATTCTCTATTAAACCAGTTCCAACTGACCTCATTCGTAAACACCTTGCCAAATTGAAGCCCGCCACTCTCGCTGCTGATGAACTCCCTGCTCATTACCTGATTGCCACCTCTGCCATCGCCTACCCTATTTTCATACTCATCAATTGATACGTAGCTGAACACACTGTCCCCTCTATGGAAAATTTCTTATGTCTTCCCCCTACACAAATGTGGTTCCTCGACAGAACTTGGTAACTATCACCCCATAGCTGTACTGTCTCCCTATCAAAAATCTTAGAAAAATGTGTACACATCCAACTACTGAATCATCCTCAATATAACCTGCTAGCAAATTCCAAACATGGATTTCGGCCAAACCATAGTACCACCTCTGCCCTTATATCCTTTATTGACCATGTCAACCAACAAAGAAATCTCAATTACTTAGTATCTGTTGTCTTCCTAGACCCGTCAAAGGCATTTGACATGGTATCCCACTGCAAATTACTATAGGCTCTATGAGCTCAATCTGGATAACTCCTCTCTACTGTGATTTAAAAATTATCTGTCCCTCTGCCAACAAGCTGTTAAATGGCACAACTTTCTCTCCCCTCTCCTCCCAGTGGGACAAGATGTTCTGCACGGATCTATTCTTGGTCCCTTACTATTTTCCATCTTTACCAATAACTACCCCCCCTTGCTGATGACACCACCCTCTCTACAATTTCTTCAAGACAGAACCCAGGAAGCCTTCACTACTACAGAAAAATGGCTAAATTCCTCCCAACTCATACTAAACCCATACAAGACCCAACTTATGATATTCCACCCATCCACAACTTTCACCCCCACCTCGCCATACTCAATAACATCCTCCAAGACCCTTATCACACCAGTAATGCTTGCCAAGCTACTAGGCATAACTATTTACCAAAACCTAAAATTTGACTAACACAATTGCCAAAGTTCATAAAAACTAGGTTCTCTCTACTGCTGCAAGATAATCCCGAATCACTATCTCTCGTACCCATCTACTCTCCACCTTACTATACGCTTCCCCAGTTCTAACTAACCTAAACAAATCTGACCTTCTGAACCTATCTACCTGCTACAATAAAATCTCAAAATTTGCAACCAATGCTAAATTTCATTTTCACCACTGCCTCTCCCTAAGACAACTAGGATGGTTAGAACTCCCCTAACTTACTAAAATACAATCAACTTCTCCTGACCCATCAACTGTTATACCAACCAAATAAAATACCTGCTCTCTCTGGTCTCCTCACCTTCCATAATATTGCACATCAACTAAGATCTTCCAATACCGCCCTAATGACTATTACCAATTCCTTACATAGCTCAGGCAAATCCCTTTATTCCTATGCAGTTACTAAGGCCTGGAACTCTCTACCCCCTGACATTAGATGTCTAAATAGGAAACATACTTTCAAATCCCTACTAAAAGATCTCGTATTCAAAACTTGGATATGTTCCTGTACAGAAACTAATTTTACCTGTTATTGACTTTCAACATCCCTAGATTACAGGTGTACTGTGTAGTCCATAGTACTGTGAACCAGGTATTTAAGCCACCTTTAAAGTTATGATTTCTAGTTTATGACATTGGTTATGGAAACTTCTTTTTGAATTTATGTTCAAGCAATTGTATATTTGTTGTATAATATCTTGTTTGTGTCTCAATATTTTAACCACTGTAGGCTACATCATTTGTAAAACTCTGATTTTACTCTTTTTATATGTTCTATGCTTTTTGTACAAAATAGCTATATTTATAATTTTTTATACTGTATCTGGAACCTCCGCTGAAAACGGTCACCTTGTGTCCAGTCAGACTAACCCGGTAAACAAATGGAAAATAAATAAATAAAATGAGGAAAAAGTTTAAATTGGGCATTCTTTGACTTGAAGAAAGCATATGACAAAGCCCCAAGAAAGCGGATTTGTGCAGTCCTGTGATGGTGCAAAGTTCCAGAAACATTGGTAGTAGTAGTGCAGGCTACGTGCGAGGACTCAATGACAAAAGTATGATCAGTCTTCAGACTTACAAAGGAGAGTCCCCATGGGACTGGGTGGATAACAGAATTCAGCTCTAAACCCACTGCTGTACACACTGGTGATGGACTACATTTTGTTTGATAATTGGGGAAGTCCACTGGGCCAAGAGCAGCCTGTTTTTTTTGTGGAAACCCGGGGAGAAAAGGTCCACCAACATGTTACAGACTATTAGAATATACATTAATATTAGACATAAAAATAAATCATCATAATTACTTACATACAAAGTACAGCATAATGCAGCATAAAAAATATTTAGAGCAGTATAACAATTATTAGGGTGGGCTGCTAGCATAATACAGACAGGGGAATGGAATGTTGATGTGAACTGCTGGATTTCCACAGATAAGTTCCATTTCATATAATGACATCAAATAAGGTCATCCAAGGTGCAGTAGGAGAATTGTCCAGTACTGTAAGTGGGGAGTATTGATAGAAATGAGAGGGTATGGGTGGGACTTATGTAGGAGAATGACATGGACATGCCCATTTTGAGAACACATGTGAGAACAAGTGAGAATTAAAGTTGGAATGATTAGAAATATTGTGAAGGGGAGAATGGAGAGAATTCCACAGTTTAGCTACAGGGCAGGATAGAAGTTGGCCAGGGGGACGTAAGGGTTTGTAGATTTGTAGGAAGTTTTGTTTTTCTGATCTGAGAGGGTGGTTAGGAGTGTAGGGGGTTAAGGATGTAGTGAGGGATGGGCAGTTGGAAGGTTTGAAGATGAGCTTGTGGGCATTGGTGAGCTAAAGGAATTTCAAATAGTTGGAGAGTTCGAGCCTTGCAGGGTGAGGAGGGATTGGCAGTTGTGGATAGAGTATTTAGAATTGGTAGCGAATTTGCTTATTTTATGGTAGCAGGACTCAAGTTTGGCTTGCAGGCCGAGCTGGAGATTGGTTAACAGAGGTGCATCATACAAAAGAGAGGGGAGAAGATAGGAAGAGGCTACGGTTTGTCTGGTGGAGGGGTTGAGGTAGCGGTTGTGACTATATAGGAGTCTTAGTTTTTGGTGGGAGGGTTAAGGTGGATTGGATATGGATGTAGAATTTTAGGTTTTCATCTATGGTGATGACGAGCAGCTTACTGGTACTGGATACAATTTTGAGTGGGGTGTTGGTTTGGTTGAGTATGGAAAAAGAGTTTATGTCAATAGTATTGTTTCCTGAAGGTGTGAAGATCATCAGTTTAGTTTTAGTAGCATTTATGGCCCAGTGGTTTTGCATCCAGGTTTCTGTTTTAGACAAGGCAGATTGAGTTAAGAGAAGTTTAGAAGGGGAGTAGGCTGAGCAGATGATTGTTGAGTCATCTGCGTATTGTATGAGTGAGGACTCTGGGATGGTGTGGTGGAAGGGGAGGGCTCCGAGCACAGAACCTTGGGGTACTCCAGTGGCGGTCGGTAGGAAGGGAGAGGTTGAGGTTTTCTACTATACAGCTTGTTGACAATCAGAAAGGTAGCTGGAGAACCAGGCAATGGAGGAGGAAGAGAGGAGAGCTGAGATAGGAATATGGGGTAGGAGACTGTATCAAAAGCTTTAGACAGGTCAAGGAACAGGGTAGAGACTAGTTTGCCAGAGTTACGTGCTAGGTTAATGGTTTCAAGAAAGGGAAGGAGGGTAGTCATGGTACTGTGACCAGGGCAGAAGCCATGTTGAGTGGGAATAAGGAGGTTGTTTTGTGTAAGATATGGCATTAGTTGTGAGTGGATAGCTTTTTCTTATATTTTGGAAAGGGGGAGAGGATGACAACAGGTCTGAAATTTATGGTGTCGGTGTTTTTGCTACCCTTATGGAGTGGGATAATGTAAGCTTGGTGCCAGATAGATGGGACATAGGATTCCTGGATGGATCTGTTTATTAAGATGGAAATGGGAAAGGCTATGCTCTCTGCAGATAGTTTGAGGAAGGCTGATGGTAGGTTATCAGGTGCAGTGCAGCAGGTTTGAGTTAGGAGTAGTTTTATTTTATTTGTGGGAATGGGTTTTAGGTTGAAAGTGGAGGAGGGATGGATGTGGCTGGGAGGATGAGGGGGGGGTTCATAGTGTTGGGGGTGGATGGAGGGTGAGGTAGGTGGAGAGTTTAGTTATGCATTCCACGAAGGTGGTGGTGATGAAGTGAGTGACAGTTTCAAGGTCTGTGAGGTTGGGATTGGGGCAGGGGTTTTCTTTATTTCCTAGGTGTAGGAGGGAGGAGATGGAGTCCCAAAATTTTTTAGGGTTAGATGGGTGCTCGGATTGGATTTGGAGTAGTAGGCTTTGCAAGCTTTTGTTACTAGTTTTTTTTATAGAGTTTCAGATTTGTTTAAATTCTAGTGGGGAGTTGGGTTGTTTATTTTTCTGGTATTGTTTCCATTTTTTGTCTCGTAGCCGCATTTTTAGTTTAGTTTCCTTTGAGAGCCAGGGGGAGGGATTGGACTTTATGCACTTGGTTCTTAGGGGGAGCTTGGTGGTTAAGAAGTTTTAGGAGTGACTCAAAGTAGATTATGGCATTGTCAAGGGGAAGGATTTTTAGGAGGGGGACCAGTCAGTGTGCTTTAGACGCTCCGAGAATGTGTGGGGGTTGAACAAGGAGATGTTGCAGGTTTGGATGTAGTGGTGCTGCTTTTGAAAGGGAGAGAGGAGACTGTCACTGAGAGGATTTGGGAGGATTCCAGCCTGTGAGATGAGACTGGGATGGGAAGTAAGATCCAGTCAATGATGGTGCCAGCGGTACCATCTTTGTTTGGTCAGGTGGGCGAGTTTACTAGTTGGGAGAAGTTGAATAGGTTGATGGTGTTAGATGGGGTTTGAGAGTCAATAGAAGCGCAGTTAATGTTCATATCACCAAGAATATAGGTGTCATTTTTGATGGTGGAGGAAAACCAGGAGAGGATGTTTTCACGTATTTGGATATTATTCCCTGGGGGAATATAGAGGGCACCTATGCATATGGACTTGTGGCTGTTGATTTTTAGTATCTCTATTGTGATTTCAGCGTTGGCAATGTTTGGGATCTTGTTGCTATAGAGGGTAATGGTAAGATAGGTGGAGTGAATAATAGCTACATTATCACCTTTCATGTAGAGGCTGTCATTGAAAATAATTTGGTAGCCAGGGGGGAGAATTTCGTTCTCTTTTATAGAGGGTTTAAGGTTGAGTAAGAGAAGGGGTTAGTGGTTTCTGCTTTGGTAGTAGATCTGGGGTCGGGGTGTATTTCGCCGGAGAGCGAGATTTGGTGGAGGATGAGTGTAAGGAAGCTGAGAGAGGAAGGAGAGGTGGACAGTTAGTAGTTTAGGCAGAAAATGGCCCAGGAAAGATGAGGTGTCCCTGCGAGTGTGCACGCTATCAGTGAGTGCTATTACAGAGGTGAGCTAGGTTATATGCAGTTAATGAAATAAGACCACTGCCGCTTACATGCACTAGTGCTGAGAGATGTTACAGGCTTAATTCTGGTAAATTAGTTGATTCCTCAGGTCCAGGGTAGCAAGAGGTAATTTTGCAGAGGACTGTATGTGAATTCCACACAGTTAGAGGCTTGCTTGTTAGACCTAGCGAGCTGGAAAGGAAACAAAAGAAAGACAAAGGGACACTATTGACTATTTCTGGGGTAAGGTTATGTAACTTTTGGCCTGGACAATAGGGGGGTGAGTGGAGGGGGTAGGAGGGAAATAAGCATATGTGAGTGTGGTGAGGTAGGTAAGGCAAGAGTAGGGGTGTGGAGAGGGAGCAAATGAGTGAGAGAGTGGGGGTATGGATGTGCAGAGTAGCCTATACAATATGTGCTATTAACTGTGTAGGCCAGGAGTGAGGAAGCAGACATGCAGGTAAGTAGATTGAGGGGCTGGACAATATTCCATGCATGAGGGAAGCCTTTTATAGAGCTTATGCACCAGGTAGCAGTAACAGTAAAACACAGTAAAATCACATGTATATTGGAGAGTACAACAGAAATATGCAAACGGTAGCAGTAGACACACAACCCCCAAAGAACTATGCAATCGGTAACAGTAGACACAAAAAAATCCCCAAGAACTATGCAATTGGTAGCAGCAGATGCACAAAATCCACAGTAGCATTCAAGACCATTTTGCACAGAAAATCACAGTTGAGTCTAAAACCTATTGCAAAGTTATACAAGCTACAATGTAGCAGAGGGTCTTTGTTTAAACATATAAGGGAATAGTCCCACCCAGTACCAAACACACCATTTGACACTTGTATGAGCGGATTCTTGTATTACAGGTAATATGCTCTTGCAGCTTAGCATAGGTGCGGACAGAGATATAGTGTGTATGATGGTAAATACGGCTGGTAGATCAGTGTTCAGCTTGCGTTTCCCATGTTATAGCCAAATCTACAGTGGAGCTGAACTGGGGGCTTACAGTTTAAAAGTGAGCAGTAACTATATTAATCTAGTAGCAGACTAGCAACAACGGATTATATTGCAATAGCACGCTTTATGGCCTGTGTGATTTTGGTGCCATAAATTGCTCCATTATGTTCAGCAGCAGTGGTGCACAGTTGTGGACAGAAAATAAAAACAGCCTTCAATAGTTATTTATTAACAACATTAGCAAACAGGTCAAAGGAGACAGAGTTATAAAGTTGCTGTATGCAGATGATGCATCATCAGAGGTGACTTGAGCAAGAACTTTAGTTTTTGCTGAAGACATATGGGATGAAAATGAGAACAGATGTCATTGCAGCAAATGGGGAAATCAGAAGAAGATGAAAATTGAGACAGAAGGGAAAAAATGAGACAGATTAACAGCTACAAATATCTGATGGGGTGGTTGAGGAGAAAGGAAGTCTGAATGAGGTGGTAGTCAAAGCTAGAACCACAGGGGCTCAGTCATCTGACAAGCAGAGTCAGGGGTAGTGTGTGGCAGAACAATGCCAAAGAAGCTGATAAGTAAGGTGTGCAAAACAGTGCAGCGACCAATACCACTATATGGTACAGAAAACCTAGGCAGTGAGGGTAGGGCAGTTGAGGTTAAATGGTGATGAAAAACAGGTAGCAGAATGCACAACGTCAGTCAGACAAAGAAATAAGGCCATCGGTGCAGAAGCTAAAGTAGCTCCAATTGCAGAAAAGGTCAAACAAAACAAATTGCAGTGGTTCGGACACATGTGCAGGAAAAGACAATGAAGTGAAGAAGATTTGAGAGAGACAGGAAGGCAGCAGGAGGGAGAGAATTACCAGGAAAATCGTGAATAAAATGCACATCGGAAGGCCTGTGACAGCCAGGCATAACCATCAAAGAAGGTGCAGTGTGCCACTGAATAAACCGATTGTGACAGTTGAAGCAACACCCTGACCCCGTGTAGAAAATGCTCACTTGCATATAGATGGTTTATTACAAAATTCACCTATTTGGGTAACAGTCTGCAGATTATGCTGTCAAAAGCTTCCTAAATCTCTGTACATAACATCTAACTGTATTGCAAATGATAATGGACTTTGTTAGCAACCCAGTGCAGTGTTCTGCAGGGGACATTACCTTTTATTGTGGTTCATAAATGTCTATACTAGATCAGCATCAGAACAGTGTACAAAATACAAAAATACTGGACAATTTGGCCATGTAAATTTGTACATTTCAATGCGTATAATCTGCACAGGTGTGATGCAGGGTACTAAATGCTTTCCAGACTGTCGATCCAGGTAAGTAGTGTGCGTATGACAAATTATGCATGCGTGCCTGTGTTTGTGTGCATGCATACATGCATGATATCAGAGTTTGCAGATGTATGACTGTAGCATATACACGCGTATATACAGAAAAGGTTGAACAGAACACAGCTGCATTGTACAACACTGCTGCTTTAGTTAGCACTTCTGGCACTGCTTAGGGGAGGACAAGTATAGTAGGCAGGTTGCGAGAATTTAATCGCCCTTGTGCATGTGCCTGTGTATGTACACTTATGGGAGGGGTGCATCTCCATGTGTGATCTGTTAATTATCTGCACTATCCATCTATTAGCATAGATTGGTAGGGCACTCAAAGCAGTGTTCAAAACTGCCCAGTTGAGTAATTCACAATCATGAAACTTCCTGTTTATTAGATGCAGTGCTACAGGAAATGTGCATAGCAATGAATCACATTTAACACTGCAGAGCAACTTAGATTGTGTGTGAGCAGTGCAACTTGTACGTTTGTGCCTTTTTTTTTTTTTTAATGAATCCCAACCTACGAGTTTGGGTGTCATTCTAAGTAAGACAATGCGCCAATGCAACTGCTTTAGCATGAGAGTAATGTGTTAATTAGCAGCTATGTTAGTGAATTTTGTACTAACTGCAAAAATCCAGTCTCCATGTCTGAAACAAAGTAATGACACTACAACAGCTGTGTTAAGAGGACACCAAGCCATGGATGGCAACAGAAGTCCACAGGCAGAAAATGTGGTCTTGCTGAAATTCTTCAGATGGAAACAATGCTTTCACTACAACTGACACCTTTTCCTACAATATCTGTTGGTCAAAGATTGATACCAAGATCATGCATTTTCAATGCAAGCTTCAGCCCACTGCTGCCATAAAAAATAAAAAGATGGAAACAGTAAGATAGACCCCCCCGAGATGGTATGCATGTCCAGAGTTTCTGTACTACGTGCCTTCTTTTTTAGTTACTAGAAAGCTGCAGTGCTCTCCAGATCATCTGTTAAGGACCATGTGCTTGTTAGACATTACTGAAAGGAGGGACTGTGATAAGAATCAGCACAGCAACGGGAAGATCAGTCCTCTCCTCCTAACATCCTTCCCATGGTGCGGTATAAGCAGCAGACCTAAGACTGAAGCCGGAGGTACTCCAACATCCAGACAGCAAGAACAAAATGTAGCAAGACTTGAAACCACCTCAGGATGTAACAAGAGAGACAGGAGTCAACCAGTTTTATACATTAATAATATTTTTATTGAGATACCCAGATTAACACTAAATGCTGTGGGAAAGATTAAGGAAAAAAAACTGAACAGAAGAGAAGTCCAGACGTCCAGCAACAGAGAGATTAACTGCTCTGATATTAGGGCAGTTTTAATACTACAGCAAATAAGAAAACCAATATGATTTGGGTCCATAAGCCAATCTGATGAGAAATATGTTTCATATGCAGCCTTATTGATCATCTTACTCAAAAAACAGAAATAGAACAGCAATTAAGTATCCTGAGATAGCTGACATTTCATAAACATTAAGATAAAAAAAATCTATACCTCAAAAATCCAAAATCTAAGTGGTCCCAGAAAATAGAAGCAAGCTATGATCAACATAAACTAAAAGGGATACAGTCTGTAAACTGTAGGCCTTAAGCTTGAATCCAAATTTATGAATTTATCATAACTATGAGCTAAACGACTGTCAGGTAGGAAACAAATGTACTCAGCCCCATAAAATACAATAAATAGTATTAAAATATATCAATGGAGTTTAGAGAATGAAACACAGATCTAATGATGATGTTAAAGCCCTATAGCTGGAAAAACAATACAGATGCTCTGATGACCACAACACACTAGAGCATAACTAACTAGTTTACAGATGTCATGATTCTGATTAGGTAAAATCTGCCCTCTACCACAGGTGTTAGTCTGCAACACAGCACTATGCTCCTCCTAGTCAAGCTTTCACTCAAAAGATCCAAGACCTGAACTCCTCCAGCAATGCCAAACCTTTGGCGCTCATGCTTGAAGCAGAGCTCAAAGTCAAATCATGGTTCATGCGTCCTAACTACAACAGATGCGGGCAAGTAAATGCACAAGAGAGCAGTGGTCCATAATGATCAATTAATCCTATGAAATTGCTTGCATAAGCTCAAAACGGGGGGGGGGGGGTTCCAGTGCAGAGAGGACCAAGAAATAGCCTTAGCTGCACGAGTTGTATCATGCAGAGGAACAAAGCCCTCCCCCACTTCATTTTTTTTTTTTGCGTATCAGCAATCGATGTTCCCTGTCTTGGCTTTTTAGGGGTTTTGCCCTTATCGGATCGATGAGAGAGCATTCGTTCGTTTCATCATTCGATAAGGTAGTATAGACTCATGCTGTGCTAATGAGGTACAAAAAAGTTTGAAACCAGCATGGCTACAAGCTAGTTGGGTTTGGCATTATTAGACTGAATGTACCCATAAAGATTTAAAAAATAAAAAGCTATATGCATTCATGCTATGTAGCTGATCCAGTGGTATATCCTTAAGGGATCATATGCATAAATTCCATGCGTTTCCACTACAGAAGGTTTAAATTGTTAATGTAAAAACTATCTGGGCTTAGTATTTCTTGCAGTTTTTATTACATGGTTGGTCTTGGCGAGCTTTTCACCCTTTGATTTGAAAAATATGAAAGGCAGGATGTCTTCCACTTAAACAAACCAATACTTTTCCATGTGTAATTGGAGTGGATATTCTATTTTACCCTACACAAGATCTATAAAAACTCTGTCCGTGATTTTATGCAGAACACAAGTATAAATCCAAAAGCTATGGTAGTGATGCATGTTTCTAAGAAAATACCAGAAGCTTTCAACAGGAGAGTAGAGCATAATCAGAAGTGAATAGAACACTTTGCTGGAATTAAGAAACAATTGAGAAAATAGTAGGTGAATAGCATGGTTACTGTTAAAAAGCATACAGAAGTCTTTTAGACCTAAATGCAAGTGAAGGATTTTAGTTAATAAGGGTAGGGGAAGGAAGCACAAAATTATGTACACTTAACATTAGAAAGGTACATATTCTTTAGACTTCAGCTTGGAAGTATACAGTACCAGAGGCATGGGTAATCAAAGGCTTGGAAAGTGTAGTTTTATCACCATCAGTGGTATTCTAAATATCTGTTGCACATGTAATGAAACGTTTCATAAGCATATTTATGATCTACTACTGCATAGCCATACATGCAAAGAACATGACTGAGACAGCTACAGAATAGATTAAAAGACCACAGTTTAAATAAAAATTAGAGCATATGTAATTATCAGAAGAGTGACCACTCTGAAACAAGTGCTATACACTGAAGTTTGAGGGGTGAGTGAAGAGGTCAAAGAAACTGTGTAGGTGCTAAAGCTAGAAGACTAGTAGGAATTGTAGACATTTATCAAAAGGTTTCTTATTGAAATGTTTGGGCTCAGCATTGCAAGCTGAGAAATGGTAGAAATAACAGACTGAAAATACAGAACAAACGTGAATATATTGAATTTTGCTCATCTCCTTTAAATGTTTTTTTTTCTGTAGATATATATATATATATATATATATATATATATACACAGCCACATACATATATTACATGTGTGCGAATAAGTATACTGTTCAGAGTAAAACTCTAGCTTACTCAGAGATCATTTAGAATATTTCCAATATTAACAATGGGAAACGTTCAGCCTTTCACAGTTAATCATTTCTGTTGTAATAAAATATGGTTCAATGTTTGAAAAATGTAATGAAAAACAATTGCTAAACTATCTTGTGCAAGATGAATTCCTAGCCTCTTCACAGCAAATCTGAGTTCCCAACCATAGTACTAACACTGCACTTCAAACTTTTATAGATATGATCAATAAAGCTAGTGATAATGGCAAACCAGTCTCCTCATTTCTAGACCTCTCTATTGCCTTCAACACAGTTTGCCGCTGCAAACTTCTACTTCATAAGTCCTCACTATGGTTATCTCAGCCCCACCCTTCTATCATTCAAAAGCTACATTTCCAATAGATATCACTCAACAAAATGACACAGCCCTCTCCAAGTAACCCCTGGTGTACCATAAGGATTTTTCCTTGGTCCCATCATATTTAGCACATTCTCACCAACACCCTCCACACAACAGACCTCCCTAATACAACATGCAGATGGCATTACACACTCATGCAAATTAGACAACCTGATGCATCTCAAAAAATTACTTGGGAAGCTTTAACAGCCACTGAAAGAGTTTTGTAACTAACAAATCATGCTCAACCCAGAAAAAACTATTTCCACCAAATCCCTCGCTCTCTTGAAAAATTAAAATACTCTCTCTCAATTTAACCATTAAAGTCACTTCAAAAATTATTAGTGATGATAGAGGACGATAATCCTAAATTCGACCTGCATAGAAAAAAAAATCAAAAACTAGGGATGCTTTATACAGTGAAAAAACACTCTCCAATGCAACTAAAACTACACTTGCCATCCTGCAGCAATCAGAACCCACCACTAAGAGGCCTAAATTGGTTAGATCTACACCATCAACTTACATACATAAATACTCTGCTTCTTACCACCTATAAACTTATTCAGCATCCATGCTTGTTGGTCATTAAATACCATTCTACACAACTATGTTCCCACTGAATCATTATGATCCAATGACCAAAAATGTGTCTGTCCACAAACCTATAAATGTGGTGGTGGTCATGGTCTGTATTCATATCCTGTTGCTAAGACCTGGAACGCCTTACTTGTACCCCCTCAGGTCAGTACCCGCCATAAACTAATTCTGAAATACTTCATAGCCAAAACTCTGTCCTCTGTTCCTACTCAAACCCAGGATAAGTTATTATCTCTAAATATGAGCAAGTACCTATTTATACCTTAATACCTCCTTAATCTCTCCTATTTTCTTTCAATCTGTTTCTTTCCCCAGACCCCCCCCCCAGACTATTTAATTATACCACAACTCTTTCTTCTTCTCTCTCACTTCATATTGCATTACTTATTTGTATTTTATAAACTTACCTTTAATTTCTCTAAACTGGCTATAATTTCTCTAAACTAAGTTATTGTCATACAATTGATATCTATTTTTAACAAATGTTTTCACATTATGTCGAGTTTGGTCTATTATTTAAACTGTAGGTACTTCAGTATTACTTTTGAGCTTGTGAAATTGTTGTACTTAAAAAATATTTTCATAATACTTTTCTCCCTGGGGCTTCACTGAAAATGGCACCTACTCATTCTGACTTTCCAAGCAATCGGATGTCAATAAATATACACAATAGCTCTCTATTTCTTAGCACAAAAAAATCTGAATAAAGCCAAAAATATTGGGGGGGGGCTACAAAGCCCCCAAAAGTTGGGACAAATTTTAAATATTGAAAGTTGCTAGAATAAAAGGTCTTGTGTTACCATGCATGTTCTGAGGGGACACCTGAAACGGAAAAGTCTGTCATTATTTAGGGAATTCAATCTTTACTGATTTGCCACAGAAATCCACCAAACCACAAATTTTAAGAGCAACAGACCAAAAATATGAGGCAAAAATCAGGACAGTTGAGGGGTATGACATTACACAAACATGCTTTTATCTTAAGGAAATACTCACATGAGATTACACAATTCCTCTGATAAAATCATTTTCTTTCTCTCTGCATGTGAGATCTTTTCAAGAAACCTGTTTAAAGCTCTTGCTGCCTAAAAGATAAATAGAAATTTGTTTCATTAATACCAGAAATCATCACAGGTTTACTTTTAGATGGAGCTAAAGCAGAAAAGATGGAAGGTTTTGTCTCAACCTTGATACCTACAGAAAGAAAACATTTTGATTTGCCATAGAAAAATAGGCTTAAGTTTCTTGCTAGAAAATCAGTTTGACTAATCAGAGAATAATATGCAAAGGTTAGAAAATATCAAAAGGAAAGCTAAAACAAACCAAGCTGATCAAAATTCTTGAGACCTTGGATTGACAATTGAAACAAACATTGACTGGCTCACCTCAGAGAATGGTGTAATCCCAAATTACACACAGCAGGTTCCCATGGAAGCAATGTCCAGGGAGCCTATCTGGCGTCTGATCTAGTGCTTGTATCTACAGGTGTTAGTGTATGTAGAGGTAGCTGCCTGGATGCACAAACGCAGTCAGTGATGTCACTGATAGGCATAAGGCATGCAGGAGGGATATAGTCTCTCTAGTCCATCTCCTATTATACCAGTCTTTCTTGAAAGATAGTGGCCAAGCATACCTCTTAGCACAAGAAATCAGGACAAAGCCATAAATAATTTAGGGGAGGGGTCAAAGGTCCAAAAATAGGTACAAATCTTAAATACTTAATCTGTAAACTTAGAAAATTGATAGAATAACTGCATTTGCATCAGCATGAATTTTCTGAATGTTATGAAGTCTGAAACTCAAATGTCTGTCATTATTTTAGGACTTCAGTCCTCAACAATTTGCTAGGAAACCAACATTTTACAAGAAACAGACCAAAAATAGGCAAAAATCTGGACATTCTGTGGAAATTTGGAGAGTTGCGATGTATGCGGCCAAGTGAGCCTGGGAAACCAAAAATACATAGTGAGAAAAAAGTTTATCAAATGCGGTACAAATGTGAGAAAAGCAATGCACCTGCTGACATTTCACAAAGCATGTCATGCTTGTTCAACTTAAACAACTATCCAGTCATTTTACTTATTGTCTCTTACAAGGATTGCTTTGATGCCTACTTGCTTAAAAGAACGTCTGTAGCAGACGTAGGGTAAAAAATAACAATAAAATTAGTATAACGCTATCTTTACATGCAGCAAAGTGAAAAAAGCTGGTGTGTACACAAATAACTAGAACTGTAGCTGAAATTGTAAATGAATAACCAGAATTCTAGCTAGGCAATTCCTTCACCCTCTGCAGGTTACTTATCTTGCACTCCCCAACTATAAGGTGGAAAGAAAAAGGTTCTCTCCTTTTAAAAATGCAGCAAGTAGCTTGCTATAAGCACCACATGAAAAGTATTAAAGCACTTCAGGCCTGACCACAAATGCAGTATTAGCATTCATTTATGCATTACCATCTTAATGGTATCCGACAATCGCACCCCCTAACACCTTGTATCAGCAACTGCCCTCTTTGACCAACCCCAGCAACACTTCCGCATATGCCTTCACTGCCAAACTGTCAACATCTACACATACAAAAGTAAGAATTTAACACATTCTCTGCTTCATTCACAAAAGCAGAAAGCAGATAAAACTGCCACAACTTTTACAACTAAATGCCATGGCCCTCAACTAGCACTGAAAGACTGTAGCTCATTAAAACTTACTAAGCAAAGTTTGAAAAAAGGGAACAAATTAAAATTAATCAAGATGGAAAGCAAATATAGCTAGGAGTGTTGCACTTCAGGAGCACGGCATTACCCAACAGCAAACGGGGAGTATTACTTAGTTTTATCTGTTGCTATAAGTTTCTTATTTCAGCACAGTACTCCGGTTTCTGAAGAGAGGTAGCAGCAATGCAGAGTGTCAGCAGGTACTGCTGACTAGACCTCTAAACTGTCCCTGTTTTGTAGGGACACCCCCCGATGTTTCTCAAAGATTTATTACATTCCTCCTAAAACTGGATCTCATTAACATGTAAAATGTGTCCCTAATCTGGGGCCTTTTCCAGTTATTTTCTTTTTTTACTTTGTTCCAAATTCTGTTGGTAAAAGTTGAGAGCCCTGTGGCTGACCCTGCTTGTACCTAGTACTAATCCAGTCTTTCTGACCAAGAAAAGGTGGACACTACATTAGGTGCCAGTTCCATGTACGTGTAGACAAAGCTAGTGCAGTAACCCCCTATCACTACAAACAAAAGTACAAACTGTCCTCTTGGGTCTTTCAAGAATCACATGGTGGACAAAGTAGTCATGTCTCAGGTTGTGGGATACAAGGTTCTGGGACCATTTTTTTGTGATAATGGTACAAGCCCAATAATATATTAAATACTGATAACAGCAGCTGCTGTATGCCAGTCATAAATGGAAAATTTGCACCAACAAGCACAGCTTCAGAGTTACAGATGCCACTGGCACCCACGTTAAGCTATTAATGTTCCAGCAATTGAGAATGGTGACAGATGCATCAGCTGCAAGCGATGGCACTAAGAATTATAAAGTTATATGTATTACAACGCCCAATCACAAGAGCCTTTGTCAGTTACTCAGAACACAATACTTGATAAGGCCCAGCTTCACAAGATATTTGGAGATGGGCACTGTAAATGTCCATCTAGTACGTATGCATTTAGGTTTTCGTGACATTTGGGGCATTAATTTGTAAGCTTTCAGTTGATACTATGCAATATTCCCTCCCTATCTCACTCTCTCTCTAGACACGCACTGTATCATAGTTTAAGATAAATATTAATATGGTACATTTATAATAGCTCATAAAAATTCACATCTTTTCACTTGCTTGAGTCGGGATCCATTCCTGAACTGTGTTATGACATGGTCTGTGCAATGTTTCACCATACTAAGTGGAGATAGTCTGATATACTTGAATAAATATATTTATGCATATTTTTATATTCCATTGCTAAAGATCTGATATACTTGAATAAATATATTTATGCATATTTTTATATTCCATTGCTAAAGATCTGATATACTTGAATACATATATTTATGCATATTTTTATATTGCATTCCTAAAGACCAGATGTCTGCAAAGTGGTGGTATTTAGCCAGTGGAAGATGTTCAGACATTTTCAAGCAATATGCAAGCTTTCAGTTGATACTATAATTACCATAATCTCCATCTTGGTTAAGTTATCAACTGAAGTACTTATATGGCATATACTGATATGTTAAAACTAAAATTACACTTTCACCAAGTACTGACACTCCCCATTTGGGAAAGAAGCTATTTCTGACACTCGTGCCAAACTGGATGATGAAAGAGTTCAGCAAGGCTGCCAAGCAGAGTGCGTCTAACACATTTACAAATTTTTATGTACACTTGCACAGTGCTAAAGGAAGAATACAAATATCTGCATCTCAGTGGTAGTTATGCAAGTGTCATTGACCAGTTCCACACCATTATACAAGCTTCATTTGATACCACAACGTTTATATAAACTCCTGCCTGGTCAAGTTGTAATGAAAAATATTAATATGGCATAGATTCATAATTAATTATGAAAATAAATGACAGTTATGGACAACCCAATCTGGGTCAGCAGCAATTCTTGATCCATGTGCTGACTGTCCCTGTGAAATATTGTAAAATTAATGCTACCAAATGGACAGTAGCTAATATATATATGAGAATCTGCATATTTTATCGCAAAAAAAAAAAAACTGACTAATTCAGAAAGACTTACAGAACTCTCAAAGCTAATCTAGAAAAAAATAAAATACAATAATTGATAACCCCCCCATTAGTCATTTAAACACACATCTACAAATATATCTACATATATATATATACATATATCTATATCTATACATACACATATATATATATATATATATACATACATTCACACACATATATATATATATAT